>NW_004444257.1:492041-539389 GCF_000243295.1 Trichechus manatus latirostris
GTATATATATTATATATATACACACACATATATGTATATATATTATATATATATACACACATATATGTATATATATATATTTGTTGTTGTTGCTGTTTGGTAGATGCTGTCGAGTCAGTTCCAACTCATAGTGACCCTATGTACAACAGAACAAAACACTGCCTGGTCCTGTGCCATCCTCACAATTGTTGTTATGTTTGAACCATTGTTGTAGCCACTGTGTCAATCCATCTCATTGAGAGTCTTCCTCTTTTTCACTGACCCTCTACTTTACCAAGCATGATGTCCTTCTCCAGGAACTGGTCCATCCTAATAACATGTCCAAAGTATGTGAAATGTAGTCTCGCTATCCTTGCTTCTAATGAGCATTCTGGCTGTACTTCCGCTAAGACAGATTTGTTCACTGTTTTGGCAGTCTATGGTATATTCAATATTCTTCACCAACACCAAAACTCAAAGTCATCAATTCTTCTTCTTCGGTCTTTCTTATTCATTGTCCATACATATACATATATATATACACACACACACATACATATGTATGTATATATGTATGTATGTGTATGTATGTATGCGTATATATATATATATAAGCTTTAGTCTCAAATTTAAAAAAAAAAAACCAAACCTGTTACCATCGAGTCCATTCCGACTCATAGCGACCCTATAGGACAGAGTAGAACTGCCCCATATAGTTTCCAAGGAACGCCTGGTGGATTCAAACTACCGAAATTTTGGTTAATAAGGATCCACAATATTTATGATGCAATATTTAGAAATAAAGTTATTCATCGTGGTTTTTGTACATATGCTTACCTGAATCAACATCTCACATGATTCATCTAGTCAATTCTATACATTGGTTAAAAATATATAAGCTTTGCAAATATTTAATAAGAAGCATATTATTTGCTACTGAATGTATGTTTAATCTCATTCAGTATTTTCAAAATTTATTTATTTTTATTTCTCCTCAACCTTTAAAAATGTAGTTTTTGTTACATTTATGTTATTTGTTGTTAGGTTCTGACTCATAGCTACCCTGCATACAACAAAATGAAACACTGCCCAGTCCTGAGGCATCTTCACATTTGTTGTTATGCTTGAGCCCATTGCTGTAACCACTGTGTCAATCCATCTCATTGAGGGTCTTTCTCTGTTTTTCTGATCTTCTACTCTACCAAGCATGATGTCCTTCTCCAGGGACTGGTACCTCCTGATAACATGTTCAAAGAATGTGAGACAAATCTCAACATCCTTGCTTCTAATGAGCATTCTGGCTGTACTTCTTCCAAGACAGATTTGTTCGTTCTTCTAGTAGTCCATAGTATATTCAATATTCTTTGCCAACACCATAATTCGAAGGCATTGATTCTTCTTCAGTCTTCTTTATTCATTGTCCAGCTTTCATATGCATATGAGGCGATTGAAACACCACAGCTTGAATCAGGTGCACCTTAGTCCTGAAAGTGACATGTCTGCTTTTTAACACTTTAAAGAGAACTTTGCGGCAGATTTGCCCAGTGCAATGCAGAGTTTGATTTCTTGATTGCTGCTTCCATGGGTGTTGATTGTGGATTCAAGTAAAAAGTAAGATGAAATCTTTGACAAATTCAATCTTTTCTCTGTTTATCATGATGTTGCTTATTGGTCCAGTTGTGAGGATTTTTGTTTTCTTTGTGCTGAGCTGTAATCCATACTGAAAGTTGTAGTCTTTGATCTTCATCAGTAAGCCCTTCAAGTCCTCTTCATTTTCAGCAAGCAAAGTTGTGTCATCTGCATATCGCAGGTTGTTAGTGAGTCTTCCTCCAATTCTGATGCCCCGTTCTTCTTCATACAGTGCAGCTTCTCGGGTAATTTGCTCTGTATACAGATTGAATAAGTATGGTGAAAGGATGCAACCATGACACACAGATTTCCTGACTTTAAACCACACAGTATCCCCTTGTTCTGCTCAAAATACTGCCTCTTGGTCTAAGTACAGGTTCCTCATGAGCACAATTAAGTATTCTGGAATTCCTATTCTTCACAATGTTATCCATAATTCATTACGATCCACACAGTCAAATGCCTTTGCATTGTCAATAAAACACAGGTAATCATCTTTCTGTTATTCTCTGCTTTTCAGTCTTAATCCATCTCATATCAGCAATGTTATTCCTTGTTCCACATCCTCTTCTGAACCCAGTTTGAATTTCTGGCAGTTCCCTGTCAATGTAACTGCTGCAACCATTTTTGAATGATCTTTAGCAAAATTTTACTTGTGTGTAATATTAATGATATTGTTCAATAATTTCCACATTCTGTTGGATCACCTTTGTTTGGGATGAGTACAAATATGGATCTCTTCCAGCCGGTTTGACAGGTAGCTGTCTTCCAAATTTCTTGGCATAGACAAGTGAGCACTTACAGTGCTTCATCTGATTGTTAAAACATCTCAACTGGTATTTCATCAATTTCTCAGGCCTTTTTATGCCAATGCCTTCAGTGCGGCTTGGATTTCCTCCTTCAGTACCATCGATTCTTGATCATATGTTACCTCCTGTAATGGTTGAATGCCGACCAATGCTTTTTGGTACAGTAACTCTGTGTATTCCTTCCATCTTCTTTTGATGTTTCCTTCATCATTTAGTATTTTTCCCGTAGAATCCTACAATATTGCAACTTGAGATTTGAATTTTTTCTTCCGTTCTTTAAGCTTGAGAAATGCCGAGAGCATTTTTCCCTTTTGGTTTTCTGTCTCCAGGTCTTTGCCCATTTCATTATAATACTGTATTTTGTCTTTTCGAGCTATCCTTTGAAATCTTCTGTTGAGCTCTTTGACTTCATCATTTCTTCCTTTCACTTTGGCTACTCTACATTCAAGGGCAAGTTTCAGAGTCTCCTCTGACATCTATTTTGATCTTTTTTCTTTCTCTCCTGTCTTTTTAATGGCCTCTTGCTTTCTTCATGTATGATGTCCTTGATGTCATTCCATAACTCGTGTGGTCTTTGATCATTAGCGTTCAATGCGTCAAATCTATTCTTGAGATAATCTTTAAATTCAGGTTGGATATACTCAAAGTCATACTTTGGCACTCGTGGGCTTGTTTTAGTTTTCCTCAGCTTTAACTTGAACTTGCAGATGAGCAAATGATGTTCTGTTCTGAAGTAGGCTCTTGGCTTTCTTCTTAATACAGTCATATAATATGTAATAGTAATCATACTATTGGCATATTGTCAGTTGTCTAGTTTTGTAACTGAATATTTTTGGAATTTTTCACTAGCTACTTCATTTCCTAATTACTACACATAGGCTCTGAAATACATAAATGTAGTACTTCTAGTTGTAAAATTTTAAGATTCTATGTAATTGTTTAGTTGTTTATTAGGTGATATAGACTACCCTAAAAATAGCCATAGGATCAAACAGCTAGGTGACTGCATATTCCTTCTACACATAGGTTAGTCTTGATCAATTTTGACATCTTCGGGCAACTTTATTAGAAAGAATTAGTCTAAGGCCTTCCAAAGATGACAACTAAATTGCTAGTCTAATAATATTCATGCTTTATACACGATAGTAGTAACTTTCAAAACAAATGCATTTAGAATGGAAATATTTGTGAAAATATTCAGGGTAACATGGTTCACATACATTAGTTTATATCATACAAACTGAGATTTTAAAAACTCGTGAAATTTTAGAAAATATTGATATAAAAATACAAATAATTCAACTATCATACCAAAAGTTAGGGAATTAAGTCATGACATATCTCTATACTTCTCTTCTTCTGTTCCTTTTTCCCTACTATGATGCCTTTTTGCCTCTTTTCAACACATTTATATTGTTAAGATTAAAAATCATGTAAGTATTTGAGAAAAAAATAGAGAAGTTTAAATTGGTTAATTTTATGTGTCAACTTGCCTAGTCTATGATTCTCAGCAGTTTGACCACATACTGTATTGGCTGCTGTTTTGTAATGCAATACAAAGCAACACAGTGCAACAGAAGCAACACAATGCAATGCAACTCAATGCAATGTAACATAATGTAATGTAATCACGTCCCAAGATGTGATCTGATGTGATCGTCTGATCAGTTGAAAGGTGAGTTTCCTTGGGGGTGTGGTCAGCCTCCAGAATATAAGTGGATGTGCTCTCAGAACTCTCTCTCTAAATCCTGCACTCTTCTCTTCACCTGGATTTCAGATCTTGGGATGCAAGCCTTCAGAAGTCTCCAGCCTTCTGCCTGACCTGGAGATTTTAGATTTACCAGGCCCCTCAATCCCATGAGCTAGCAGAAGTCAACACCCTGCAGCCTGATTTATATATTTGGGACTTGTCATCTCCCACAATTGTGTGAGACATTTTCTTGAAGTAAATTACTATATATGTTTTTATATGTATACACATCTCACTGGTTTTGTTTCTCTAGAGAATCAAACTAAGACAGCATATTTCAAGGCATTCTATTCCATCTGTCTTTGAGGTCTGTTTATATTATACCTTTTTAAAAAACAAAACAAAAAAACATTGCTGTCACGATGACTCCGACTGATAGTGACCCTACAGGACAGAGTATAACTACCTCATAGGATTTCCAAGGCTGTAATCTTTATGAAATCAGACTGCCACATCTTTCTGCCGTGGATCATTTGGTGGACTTGAACTGCCGACCTTTCAGTTAGCAGCCGAGTGTATTATTCACAGATGTTCATAAAATTTAGATATTTAGAATTTCTTTCTTTCTTTTTTTTAAGGGCAAATAACATGACTTCTACCAGTGGTGTTATTAGAGTTGATGTCATTCAGTGTGGTAACTCATTGTGTCACCCCCCCCATGGATCTTCTCCAGTACCATCATACAGAATCCTTAGTAATGTTTATTATCAGTTTTAATCATAGAATAATATGTGATAAACATAGTTGTAAGTTGTCTAAATGTAACATTTATTATATTACATGAATATGATCAACAAAATTGTTTTGTAAAATATTTCTACATTGAATTACAACAGTTATTAGTAACTGAACAGAAGACTTATTTGATTTTTCTCCTTTTCCTTTAATTACTACTTTATTCTCAAAAAAGTTATTGATATAGGTTCACAAATAATAATTAACACAATATTGTGGCTTAAACACCAGAAAATTTGACAAAATCAACGACTATAAAAATACCAACCACAACAAAAACAACAGTGTCTGCTTGTAGCACTTGCAGAGGAAACCACGCATTCTTAGTGTCATTGTAATTGGGTAATAATGACCACATGACCACTTTGACCGGTGTGCAATAGAATGTTCAAAATGTAAATTAGCATAGAGTTTTAGCATTGTAGGCGTAGTGATACATTTATCTGGGCTTGCAAAAATTGTTTTAGTTTTTATAACTAACCTGAGGAATATTTTTATAGAAAATAATAAATTTCTGCTGAAACACTGTGCAAAAATTTAATAGACAGTCATTTTGGTGTCATCCCCTCTGATTGTCACCCAGTGTGATCATCATCCCCATCACCCCCTAGTGAAGTCACTGTTTCTACCTTCATTGAATTAGTTGATATGTCTAGCATAATGTCAGTGTACAAAAATTATTCAATAAATACTTTTTTTTAATATTATCCTGGTAGAATATAAACAGCTCTACTTATTTTATTCCCAAGTATTATTAAACAGTTTAATATATCCGATTGAGAACTTCAAGATTATTTTTTAGAAAAAAATATGTTATACTAAATGTTAAGGTATAATAAATGCTTCCTAGTAATTACAGAAAGAGTCTTGGTGTGCATTGGTTAAGCACTGGACTGCTAATCGAAAAGTTGGAGGTTTGAACCCACCAGCTGCTCCATGGGAGAAAAGACCTGGCGATCTGCTCACATAAAGATTACAGCCTAGGAAATCCTATGGGACAGTTCTCTTCTGTTCTATGGGGTTGCTATGAATTGGAATCAACTCCAGGGCACACAACAACAGTAATTACAGGTATTTTTACTTCGATTAGCGTTTATGAGTAAACCTTATTGAGATCATGCAAAAACAAAAATCTAACTTCAACATACCTCGTATAATTATTTCCAAGTAAATCATAATAGGAGATCTTTTCAAGAGGTGAATTTAGGTACTAATAAAATTAAAAAATAAAGTTGTGATTTATTTCACAAATCATAACTATGTGGAAGAAATTTGATCAGTAGATCACATACATAGAGTAAGACTTGTGCTTAATATTTAGCTTAGATATAAAGAAATATTTTGCGTCTATTAATACCTTTCATATATAGGAAGTTTCTTGTTATTATAAAAAAAGGTAAAATATGAAATAGGAAAAAAACTTCATGAAAAACTAAAATAGTATTGGAAATGAAAGCATGGAGAATGTTTACAGTTAAAAATACATTTGCATAATATAATTTCTGAGTTCTATGTAAAAATATGGTCTCCATACATTCTTTCAGTTATAACATTGAATTTATTACTACAGGTAATTTGAAACAATTTGAAGAAAAAATTATTGCAATATAAATTCTAAATTATACAAAGAACTTACATGCTTTGTGGAATTTTTGTTTAACATCATGAATAGTCGATTTTTGTGTCACCTGAGAAGAAAAAACAAAAATAGAGAATTAGAAGAAAAAATTCCAAAGCTACTTTTTCTTTATACATTTAAGATGAAAAAATATTTTAATATGTTTAAAAGTAAAATACTATACAAAAACAATCATTTTTGCTTTGTTTTGTTTATTAGTCACTGCAACTTTGACAACTTTAGAACATAGCAAACATGAACTACAAACTTATAAAAAAACATATTTATTTGTATAGAATAGCAATGGTTTTATGTGAGTTCATCCAAATTTTTATCTCTAAAATACATTTTTTAATTTTGTCTGCCTAAAATCTTCAGTTTCTGCTTTTCAGATGGATGAGGCTATCAAATAGAAGTCTGACTAAAGGCACAAGATAGAGGGTAAAGGAATTAATAGGAGATATGCCCGAGGATGTGGAATTGATTTACATGAGCAAAAGAGGAAAATGTTCATATAAGAATATCATGAGAAAAATCACCAATATAAGCTATGTCTGATTAACTATGTTATGAAAATGCCTATTCCAAAATACTATAGTTTCAGTGAAAATCCATATGAGATGTATTATTTGTATTCTTTAAGTATATAAAGTTTTAATCAAATATTTATACCTAATCCAGTAAAAATAATGTATCCCATATTAGAAAAAGTTCCTTTATTCATAAACTTTTATTTTAATAATTTTTCTTATATCTTTTCCTTCATTTACATTGGAAAATTCTTTAGAGCAAGAGTTGTGTCTTAGTTGTCTAGTTCTAAAAAAAAAACAAAACCCGCTGCCTTTGAGTCAATTCCGACTCATAGAGACCATATAGGATAGAGTAGAACTGCCCCACAGCATTTCCAAGGAGAGCCTGGTGATTTGAACTGCTGACCTTTTGGTTAACAGCCATAGCTCTTAACCACTATGCCACCAGGGTTTCCTATATAGTTCTGCTACAACAGAAATACCACCAGTGTGTGGCTTTAACAAACAAAAATGTATTTTCTAACAGTTTAGGAGACTGAAGTTCAAATTCAGGGTTCCAGTGTTAGTGGAAGCCTTTTTCTGTCAGCTCTGGAGGACACATTTCAATCCATAACATTCTACCCTTTGGCCCCCAAAATTTGCATTCTTGCAAAACACATTCACCCCATCACATCATCTCAAAAGTCTTAAATCAACTCCAAGTCCAAAATCTCATCTTCTGAATCATCTAAAACAAATATGAGTGAGACTTTAGGTGTATTCTATTCTGGAACAAAATTCCTCTTTATCTGTGAACCTGTAAAATCTAGAATACAAGTTATCTGTTTTCAGAGAACAATGGTGGAATATAAGGCAGACATTTCCATTACAAATGGGAGAAATTGAAGTGAAAGAAGGATAACTGGCACCAAGCAAGTCCAAAACCCAGCAGAAGAAATTACATTAGCTTTCAAGACTTTAGAATAATCCTCTGTTCTCTGAACTCATCTAGGTAATGGCTCTACCCTCCAGACTATGGGTGTTGGCCATGCCTGCTGGATTCTCGTTGGAGGCCACTTGGTCCTGGGCTTCAGCTCCACCTTCAAGGCACACTGAGACAGCAACTCTGCTGCCTCAGCTTGGGTAGCCCCATTCTCCTACTCCATCTCCTCGGCCCCAGCAGTCAAGACCTGTTCTTCTGCCCCTTGGACGTGTCAGCCCTATCCCCTCAGCTTTGAGCAGTGCCCCGTCCGTCTGGCACTCATGAATGGCAGCCCCCCACTCCAGAACCTAGTTGGTGAAGATCTGACTCTTTTAAACATAGGAGACAGTGGTCCCACCCTTTGAAACCCAGAAGGCCATATTTCTTCTGATCTCTGAGTTGCTCCAGGGTTGGTCCTTTTCTTTTTTGAGGGACAACAGATATTGCTCCTTTGGCCTGTTGCCTATCTATAGAACTCCAAGAGACAGCATTTTTTCCTTTTGCTCTTTTTCTATCCCCTTTAATCTAAGCTGATGGGTTTTCTGCTGTGGTAGTTAGTTATTTCCATCAGTCTCAGGCTTAATCTCTTTAACAAAAGATTGTGTGGCCACATCCTTCGTGAACATTCTAGGACAAGTGTCCTTAGTTTGTACAAAAGACTTTTCCAAATCTTTAAGTTCTGTTTTCATTTTGTACTGTTGATATTTAAGTCCATCTCTTTCCTCTCACATTTTACTATAACAAGCAAGGAGAAGCCATGCAGCCCATTTAAGATCTTGCTTAGAAGTCTCATCAATCAGATATACAAGTTCATCACTTACAAGTTCTACCTTCCACCAAATATTTGAACATAATAAAGACAAGTTCTTTGCCACTGCATAAAAACCATCACGCTTCTTCCACTGCCAATCACATGTTCATCATTTTCTTTGAAAGCCTCACCAGAAGCACATTTAATGTCTACATTTCTGGCATCATTCTGTTCTTCATGCAGTTATATTCTCTAAGACAATAGAGACTTTATAGCTCTCCTCAGTTCTTTCTGAGCCCTCACCAGAATTGCCTAAGATGTCCATAATTCTACAAATAGTCTTTTCAAGGTAATCTCAGCTGTTATTATTATGCACGTTAAAACTCTTCCAGCCCATTACCCAATTCCAAAACATCTTCCACATGGTAGGTATTTGTTAGATCAGCACCTCCACTTCTCAGTACCAAATTCTGTCTTAGTTATCTAGTGCTGCTGTAACAGAAATACCACAAGTGGGTCCCTATTACAAAAAAGACTCAAAAAAACAAGTGAATCAATTATATAAGAAAATCTAGGGGCCCTGAATATCATAGACAAATTTGAGGAGTCAGACTGAGCATCAGGGGGAGGGAGAGACAATTTGGAAGCAGCAAGGATTTGCCAAACCTTACCTGGTTGGCACCCTGCATGCTGGATCAGCTGGCACGTGTGGGCTGAGGCAAACAGTAGCACTCAGGATGCGTTTTCCACATCAGGAGAAACCCAGAGGCAGAGAGTCTGCTCAAACCTCAGGGAGAAGTGGTGCTGAATTGGCAAAAAGTAAGTACGCGCATCTAACCTACCATCTGGATAAAAAAAATTCCTTGCCTGGGGAAGCCAGCACAACTTGTACAAGGAAAGGTCATGGAAGCTCCATAGACACATCCAAACTCCCTTAGGGACTGAATTGCTGGGCCGAGGGCTGTGGGGACCATGGTCTTAGGGAACACCTAGCTCAGTTGACATAACATAGTATATAAAGATAATGTTCTACATTCTACCTTGATGAGTAGCATCTGGGGTCTTAAAAGCCTGTGAGCAGCCATCTAAAATACTCCACTAGTCGCACCCCTTTGAAAGCATGAGACAATGAAGAAAACAAGATACAAGGGAAAGATTAGTCCAAAGGACTAATGGACCACAACTATCATGGCCTCCACCAGACTGAGTCCAGTACAACTAGATGGCGCCCAGTTACCACCACTGACTGCTCTGACAGGGATCACAACAGAGGGTCCTGGACAGAGCTGGAGAAAAATGTAGAACAAACTTCTAACTTACAAAAAAAGACCAGACTTACTGGCCTGACAGAGACTGGAAAAACCACAAAAGTATGGCCCTGGGACACCTTTTTAGCTCAGTAGTGAAGTCACTCCCGAGGTTTACCCTTCAGCCAAAGATTAGACAGCCTCATAAAACAAAATGAAACTAATGGGGCACAACAACCCAGGGACAAGGACTAGAAGCCAGGAAAGCTAGTAATAGGGAACCCAAGGTCGAGAAGGGATACTGTTGACATGTCGTGGGGTTGTTAACCAATATCATAAAACAGTATGTGTACCAACTGTTTAACGAGAAACTATTTGTCCTGTAAACCTTCATCTAAAGCACAATAAAAAACAAAATTAATTAAAAAAAAAAAAAAAAACCCTTCCCGCAGTCAGGAAGAACTTCTCTCCCATTTACTGGCCCCTTCCATGCTCTGCTCTGAGACCTGGTCTGGCTTTACAGAAGCAGATCAACAGAACTTTCTTCCCAGGTGCCTCTGGATGGGTTTGAACCACCTACATTTTGGATAGTAGTTAAGTGCTTAACTGTTCGCACCACTCAGGGTCTTTTGTGTGTGTGTGTATATATCACATTTTATATCACATCAAATTTTTTTATACATTATAATTACAAATGTGATTAAAATCAATTTTTTTCAATTAAAAAGAAAATAAACATTAATTATATCAATTCATTTATTCAAAATATTCACTATAGAAAGTTTTATAAAATACATTCACTTGGATACTGTCCATGTATATATAATTTTAACCCAGTCAATTATGTGAAAATTTAATTCCAGAATACAGTCTAGACAGTATTGATTTTCTGATTATAAAACTAAAGGTAGAAGGAAATGTATGGGGAAGGGATTTTTGAATATCTAATATATTCATGCATAAATTTTGCAATTTTTCTATCATTCTCACATTGTAGTCATATAATAAATAATTTTAGCAGACATTCTAAGGCTAAATACCTGATTTTTGCATCTGCTAAATGGAATTAATTATTTCTTAGTGACTAGTATATTTATATTATCTACTATCAAGCCATTTCATTTCTGTTTAATATGAAAGTAGCAAGTCTTCATATATTACCTACTGAAATAAGTAGCAATTTCAACATTCTTGTTTTATATCTTGGAGCTTAAAATGATAAAGTATTGAAAATATAAAAGAAAACTGAAAATTGTAAGTAGAGTTTGATTTTCTAACAAAATACAAACAGCAAAAATGTTATATAAATTTTCAAATAATTCAGGAATTGAGAGCATGCCTAACTTTTCATGGAGAATACTCTTTTTAGAATATTTTTAAAATGCATGTTTTACAGACTAGATAATATTTTAGGTCTAGAACGGATCATAAACACCAGAGTTTAAAACACATTTTTAAGATTAACATAAAGCCTAGAAATATCAACATTTATAATGGTTTCCTACAAAATTTTGACCATGCTTTCCTATTGCAAGTTTTTGAAGCAAAAAAAAAAAACTCTACAATTAAAAAAATTTACATATAACTTGGTTTTATTAAAATAAGGAAGCTCAAGCCATGTTTAATGAAATGGTTTCTGTATAAATCATAAAGAAGCATTTCAAATGATGTAGTATGGACTATGATCAAACTGATAAGTAATCATAAAACATTCTGTTAAAATCATTCAGTTTTTTCCCCAAATAGTCACAGTATTATTATGAAAATTAACTCCTATGTGAAGAGTGTAGCAAACAAATAGTGTTCTATTTCCCATTTATAATAATTCAGCTTCATGATCATAGGAAAACACTAAGTTCGAATATTCATAACTAAACAATGTATATTATGTTGTAAAAAGTTGACTTTTCCATAAATATAAAAAAATCTACATTACTAATACAGTACATTAAAATGTGAATGTGGATAACGCTGGAAAGAAAATGAAAATGTCCATGTGGTATATCTTAAATATAGCTTGAATTTTTTAAAGTATAGTCTATAAAATATTTCAGAGTAGAAATTAAGTAGCAAAAATTCCTATTAATGATCAGATTTTTTTGGAATAAGTATACAATTGTAAGATGTTAAAAGATTATAGATTATAATATAATTGGTCGACACTTGTTGATTAATACTGACAATGACAAGTACATTTACCAAAATCTCTTTTCCAGCAGTAATAATAGGGAAAATGGTCTTTACACCTGCTTTCAATTTATAATACCATGAACTGTATTTTGCAAAAAAGTCTCAAATATAGTGAAAATACCACAAGAAGTGAAAACTAAGAATAGGCTCAGTAGTAGTAGGATTATGCTGTTGTTTGGTGCCGTCGAGTCAGTTCTAACTCATAGTGACCCTATGAACAACAGAACAAAACACTGCCCAGTCCTGTGTCATCCTCACAATCCTTGTTATGTTTGAGCCCATTGTTGTAGCCACTGTGTCAATCCATCTCATTGAGGGTCTTCCTCTTTTGTGCTGACCTTCTACTTTACCAAGCATGATATCCTTCTCCAGGGACTGATTCCTCTGGATAACATGTGCAATATATGTGAGACATAGTCTCGACATCCTTGCTTCTAAGGAGCATTCTGATTGTACTTCTGCGAAGACAGATTTGTTCATTCTTTTGGCAAACATGGTATATTCAATATTCTTCGTCAACACCATAATTCAAAGGCATCAATTCTTCTTCCATCTCCTTATTCATAGTCCAGCTTTGGCATGCATATGGGATGAATGAAAACACCATGGCTTGGGATAGGTGCACCTTAGTCCTCAGAGTGACATCTTTGCTTTTTAACGCTTTAAAGAAGTCTTTTGCAGCAGTATTGCCCAATGTAATAAGCCTTTGTTTTCTTGACTGCTATTTTCATGGGCGTTGATTGTGGATCCAAGTAAAATGAAATCCTTTACAACTTCAATCTTTTCTCCGTTCATCATGGTGTTACTTATTCGTCGAGTTGTGAGGATTTTTGTTTTCTTTATGTTGAGTTGTAATCCATACTGAAGACTAGAGTCTTCGATCTTCATCAGTAAGTGCTTCAAGTCCTCTTCACTTTCAACAAGCTAGGTTGTGTCATCTGCATATCGCAGGTTGCTAATGAGTCTTCCTCCAATCCTGATGCCTTGTTCTTCTTCATATAGTCCAGCTTCTTGGATTATTTTCTCAGCATACAGAATGAATAAGTATGGTGAAAGGATACAACCCTGATGCACACCTTTCCTGACTTTAAACCATGCGGTATCCCCTTGTCCTGTTCAAAGGACTTCCTCTTGGTCTATGTATAGGTTCCTCATGAGCACAATTAAGTGTTCTGGAATTCCCCTTCTTTGCAATATTATACATAATTTGTTATGATACACACAGTCAAATGCCTTTGAATAATCAATAAAACATAGGTAAACATCTTTCTGGTATTCACTGCTTTCAGCCATAAGCCATTTGACATCAGCAATGATGCCCCTTGTTCCACATCTTCTTCTGAATCCAGTTTGAATTTCTGGCAGTTCCCTGTTCATGTACTGCTGCAACCACTTTTGAATGATCTTCAGCCAAATTTTACCTTGTGTGTGATATTAATGACATTGCTCAATAATTTCCTCATTCTGTTGGATCACCTGTCTTTGGAATAGGCATAAATATGAATCTCTTCCAGTCAGTTGGTCGGGTAGCTGTCTTCCAAATTTCTTGGCATAGACAAGTGAGTACTTCCAGCGCTACATCTGTTTGTTGAAACACCCCAGTTGGTACTCTGTCAATTCCTGGAGCCTTGTTTTTCACCAATGTCTTCAGTGCAACTTGGACTTCTTCCTTTCTTACCATCGGTTCTTGATCATATGCTACTTCCTGAAATAGATGAATGTCTACCAATTCTTTTTGGTACATCGACTTTGTGTTCCTTCTATCTTCTTTTGATGCTTCTGGTTTTGTTTAGTATTTTGTCCATAGAATTTTTCAATAGTGCAACTTGAAGCTTGAATGTTCTTCAATTCTTTCAGCTTGAGAAATGCTGAGTGGTTTTCTATATAGACACACACATATATATGCATACACAAACAGAAATATAGATTGTGATGACAGTATTGTCTATATTTCTATTTGTCTATGCATATACGCATTCGTGTATATATAGTATATACGTATATGTAGTATATACATATACATACACACACACCACATATATGCAGATGCATATATATGTATATATATATATATATATATACTGGAGACTTGGTTGCACAGTGGTTAAGACTGCTAATCAAAAGTTCAGCAGTTTGAATCCACCACCAGCTGCTCTTTGGAGACCCTATGGAGCAGTTCTACTCTGTCCTATAGGGTCGCTATGACTTGGAATCAACTAGACGCTATGGGTTTTTTTATGGGTTAAATGATTAATATTTGTAATACCTATCTACTATTTGGAGCCCTGGTGGCATTGTGGCTAAAAGCTCAACTGCTAACCAAAAGGTCGGAAGTTGAAATCCATCAGCTGATCCATGGAAACCCTATAAGGTAGTTCTACTCTGTCTTATAGGGTCACTATAAGTCAGAGTTGACTCAAAGCAACAGGTTTGGTTTTTGGTTATATATATACTATATATATATATATATAAAATACATACTATTTTTAGGTAATAAAATTGTGTATTTTATTCCATAATATTGTGGTGATTGTAAAAATTGCCACAATATTTTGAAGATCCCCCTTTGAAGTAGTGGAGTCTATTTCCCTAATCTTAAATTTAGGCTATCCTTGTGATTTACTTTAACCCAAAGAATATGGTGAAAGCGAGGCTGTGAAATTTGCAAGCCTAAGTTTAAGAGGCCATGTATTTCTACTCTTTGTGATGATACACCTGAATCAATCCATTTGAAGAAGCCTAAGCTACCTTCCCAGGTGATGATAGAAACATGGCCCTGTTGCTTCTTTTTCTCCAGCTAATACCCAGATCAGAGTCACTCAGCTTCCAGGCATCAGGCACAGACACTTGTATGAGCCAATCAGAGACAGCAACAGAACTTCTGAGCAGCCACAAGCTAAATTGCCAAATGACAGTATAATGAGCTAAATGTCCTTTGTTGTACACTAAGGTTTTGAGTAGTTTCCTACCAGTAGTAAATAAAACCAAACCAAACATGTTGCCATTGAGTCAATTCCTACTCATAGTAACCCTATAGGACAGAGTAGAACTGCCCCATAGGGTTTCCAAGGATCAGTTGGGTGGATTTGAACTGCCGACCTTTCGGTTAGCAGTTGAGCTCTCAACCACTGTGCCACCAGAGCTGTAAGTAGTAAATAGGTATTACAAATATTAATCATTTAACTCATAAAAAAGATGCTGTTGAGTCAATTCCAACTCATAGAGACCCTATAAGACAGAGTAGAACTGTCCCATAGGGTTTCCAAATGGTGGCTGGTGACAGATTCGAACTGCAGACTTTTGTTTAGTAGCTGAGCTCTTAACCACTGTGCCACCAGGGTTCCATTAGTCATTTAGAGGGGGAAAATAGGAAATATATAGTTCAATCATAGAATTTCATAAATTAGAATAAAATTCAGGAAGGTGACGTTAATTTTTAAAGTTTTACATCAAGTATGTACAACAGCTTGGAGGTTAATTCTACTGTATAAGGCCAGTAAAGTGTAGTGACTTTAAAGTGACTGCTTTACTTGTCAAATTTTAACTGTGTGTATAATGTTTTCATGGAAAAACTTGTCCTCTACAATTAGACAAACTCAGAATTTTTTTTTTTTTTAATCTCAGAGACCAGTGAAAATTTTATTTTATCTGAAGTTCTGAAAATGTTTGATTAACAAACAAATTCCAAAATCTTAAAGCCTTAAAACAAGAAAAATGTGATTTGTTGATAATGCTACATGACCATCACATGTTGACTCTATGCCTGTTACCCACTCTGGAACAAAAGCTGACAGAGCACTTGCAGCCTACAGTATCATTGGCCATGATAATAGAGGGAGAGGGAATACATTCCAAAATTTTCCTGACTCTTAAATGTTTTAATGTGTATCAGTTCCTCAATGTTTCATTAAGTTTGCCAAAGCACATTACATGGTCACACTTAACTCCAAGGGGACAGAGAATTGTGATCTTAATGTTGAAGCACAGGAACGTTATATCTTTTTATTTTCCTGAGAGGAAGACTACTGCTCTTGATTTAGCCATTACAATCTTTCATTAAATAAGATTTCTAGGTGGGAAAGTTTCTTCTGAAAAAAATTATATAGTTATATTATAAATTCCTTTTTCTAAGAGGGATTGTTATTTGTATGATACCACCCTTTAAGTACATTAAAATGAAAAAAATTATGAATATAATTTAAGCTTATTAAATATGTCTTTTCTCAGATATATATTCTATATAGTTTCGTTTTTTCCTTCTGTATTAAATAGATGTGCTACATCACAGAAAGCACCTATTAAGATAGAGCATCTAACATATGTAGTGTAGTATATTGAATACAATTACATGTGGAAATTATGAGCCTAAATAAGAATTATTAAAATTGCTTAGAGGAAAATATTTTACTTATATGTGGTTTGATTTATAGTTAGAGGAATTTTTTTATGTCACTATGCATAATGATTTTAAGAATTTAGGCTATGTCTTATCACAAGGTTAGAAGACAAAGCTATAAAAAACTGGTAGGAAGCTTAGAAATCTTTATTTCCTTCCTATCCCATAAAGAATCTCAACACATTATATTAGTTCAGCAGGAGAAGGCAAGATAATCACATTTCAATGATTTCTGTCAATAAGCAATGGTGTTCAACCAGCATACGATGGGCTCTTTTTTCACTTAATACACAGTGTTATTTCAAGCCTGTAAAATTTTATGATATGAAAACACAGATTTATCATTTTGGGAAATCCTTAGCTTCAATTTATATTTCCAAATTGTATCATGCTCTAAAATATTAGAAATTTTATTTTATCATACAAAATTTTTTTTGTGAAAATCATTAAAGCAGATGTTTCTCATCTTCTCTCTCTGAAGAATCTTCGTGCACATTCTGTCTTTCTGTATATATATATATATACATACATATATATACACGTATATACATACATAGATACATACATATATATACACATATACATATACATATATATAATATTATATACTCATTAGTTGGAAAATTGAAATTTTGGGGGGAGGAAGATAAGATTTGAAAATATAATTCAGGTTTCTCCTTTTAAAACAAGAGCTTTCCATCTTTGATCCTGACATCAGTTACTTGGATATAATGAAACAAATAAATATCTTCAGCCCATCAGATATTAAAAACATAAGTTGTAAAGTTACTTCCATGAATTATAAAGTTACTTCCACCACTAGCATGACCTGCTTACAGAACGAAACCAAAACCAAACCCATTGCCGTCCAGTCAATTCCAATTCATAGCGACCCTATAGCTATATAGAGTGTACACAAAATTATCATTGTAAATAGTAATCCAAAATTTCTTCCACAGTGCATATAATATGTAGCTTAGCCACCACTCCTCATGGTTTAGAAGTAGCAACTATTAGACATGATAACAGTAACATTCTCCTCATTGTTCTCCAGACCACATTTTCTACATCTTTTCTCAGCCTCACTCAAAAGCAGAAAAATTAGTCTTCAGTAGCTATACAAGACATAGGCTTCTAGAATGCATTCATCCTTCGGTTAAATGTAGAAAAGGTAATCACAAAATTTACAGTCCAAACTAAGGCAGTTGTTAATGCAAAAGGAGGTGCTATCAATATACATACTAGGAAACAGGGGTAAAGGAATTACCTTAATTAGAAATTCCACCTTTGCTCTTCTGGACATAAAGTTTCCTAATATAACTACCATAGTCTTTTAAAGAAAACGAATGTGATTGAACCATATATTAGATCAGTTTCAAAGTTTGAATAAAATACATGCTATCTTATAGGTTTTCCATATAAAATTTGTTCTCACTTTAATAAGCTTGCTAACTAGTTTGGTACTGTATAGAAATCACTTGTCTCACTTGAATCTTTGTTTAAATTAATAGGTGATAGTGAAATAGCCCTGGTGGCACAGTGGTTAAGAGTTCCGCTGCTAACCAAAAATTCAGCAGTTCGAATCCACCAGCCACTCCCTGGAAACACTATGGGGCAGCTCTACTGTGTCCTATAGGGTCACTACGTGTCAGAATCAACTGGATGGCAACAGGTTTGATTTTTGGTTTAGAGAAGTAGCATTGGAGATCATTAAGAATGATGTTAGCAGTAATAGCTAACCTCATTGGGCATTTAATAAGAATCCAGCACTATTTCAAGACCTTTATCTTTATTAAGTCATATAATTCTCACACTATCCCTATAGCTTAAGGTCTATTACTTTTTTTCGCTTTTACAGATGAAATACTGTGTCTCAGAGCAGTTAAGTACTTTATTCAGGCCATGCAGCTAACAAGTGGCAAAGGTGGGATTTCACTGCCTATGTAGCAAGTGCTACTTTAAGTTCTATACAAATAGTCATGTGATCATAATAAACAACCTTGTAAAGTATCTGACATTGAGCCTTTAGAAAAGAAGAAGAAATTGAGGTCATGCAGTATATCTTCTTAAAATTATTATGCATAAAAATCTTGACAAAGTGTTCACCTTTAAGACATGTCTTATTGCTGATATTTATTCCAATGTATCATATATATATCATATATGTATATATATACATATATACACACACACATACGTATGTTGTTGTTAGTTGCTGTCGAGTTGTTTCTGACTCATGGTGATCTCATGTGTGCAGAGTAAAACTGCTCTATAAGCTTTTCAAGATTGTGACTTTTTGGAAGCAGATTGTCAGGTATGTCCTCTGAGGAACCTCTGGGTAGGTTTGAACCACCAACCTTTTGGCAAGTAGTAGAGAACCTAATCATTTACACCACCCAGGGACTCATATACACATGTATATATATAGATAGATACAGAAAGAGACAAAGAGGGAGGAAGAGAAAGAGAGTCTCTGGGTGGCACAAACTGTTAAGCGTTTGGCTGCTAACAAAAGATTGACAGTTCAAATTCATCCAGAGTCACCTTGGAAGAAAGGTCTGGAAATTTACTTCAGAAAGATCACAGCCATTGAAGCCTTATGGGATGCAGTTTTAATCTGAAACATATGGGGTCGCCATGAGTCAGAATCAACTTGGCAACTGATGTGTGTGTACAAAGCCCTGGTGGTGAAGTGGTTAAGAGCTACAGCTGCTAACCAAAAGGTTGGCAGTTCAAATCCACAGCTGCTCCTCGGAAACCCTATGGGGCAGTTCTACTCTGTCCTATGGTGTCACTATGAGTCGGAATCAACTTGATGGCAACAGGTTTGGTTTATATATACATAGCAACATAAACTTTAACATGTTAGTGAATTACAAATCAATCGTTATCCAAAAAATCTAAGCTAAACAAATATAATATGATAGCTATGTAAAAGAGTGAGCTTTAATTCAAAAAATATTCATTGGGCACTTATTATGCAGCAGTAACTTTTCCATGTTCCATATATATAGGAGTGAAAAAAAAGTCTGACTCTGTTTTAAAATAATAGCTAACCCTACAGTGCCTTCTATGTACCAGGCCTTGTTGTAAACAGTTAACTCATTTAATCCTTCTTAACAAGTTAAATACTATTCTTATTGCCACTTGAGAGTGAGAAAACAGATACAGTGATAAGTAATCTAATCCATGTCCCATTGCTGTGAAGCAGCAGAGTTGGATTAAATACAGTATGGTACCTGAATCCACTGCTTAAATCACTATGGCTTAATGAACTTTCTTGAATTTATGTAAGAAATGAGACAGACAATAAGCAAACACATACATATCAGAGAATGACAAGTTCTAAAGAGAAAAAATCAGGTAAGGGAAGTAGAAATGATGGAAATAAGTATGATTCTGATATAAAGGAAGGAAAGATCTATGAACAAAGACCTAAGCTATGTAGCAAGCTATGCAGATATCTTGAAGAAGATTGTTCCAGGCAGAGAAAACTTTAAGGGCAGAGATCTTAAGTGACCACCACATCAGGAGTTCTTGAGAAACAGCAAGCAGGCTAGTGTGTTCCCAGCAGAGTGAGTTCGGGAGAGAGTGGTTGAAGTTATGATGCAAGACATAAGGGTGAGGAAATAATGCTTAGCCTTGAACACCATGAGAAATCACTTCGGATTTTGTCCTGAGTGAGATGATAGCCATCAGAAAGTTTTGATCAAAGGAGTGACGTGATATAACTTAAGTTTTATAAGAATCAGTTTGGTTCCTGTAAAGTGAACAGACTTTAGAGGACAATTAAAATGGTAAGAAAAGAACATGATTTTTTCACTCGTAATACCAAATTCTAAATTCTATTTCACCTGCCAATATAAATTTATGTAACCTATATGTGCTTTAACTACAATTGATAGAACTGTATTATGTTTATTCTGTTTTATTACACACACTGTTGGTGTTCAGTGAAAACCAGTGTAAACCATTGATGCTAGAGGCGATTGTGATTTAAACCATGATGATAGCAGTCAATGAGGAAGAAAATTATGTATACAATGGGCATGGTTTATTGATTTACTGGATGTAGCGAAAAAAAGGAAAGATTCCAGAAAGTGTCAGATGCTGAATAAACTTGTCTAAATGAGACTATATCCATCAGATTGTTTAAGAATTAGCTGGATAGGTGAGTTCTATATTGATGGGAGCCCTCTGATCACCTCTCAATCCCTTGCTAAAATACCTAATTTTCAAAACAAATTATATGCAAGTAACTAAACTGTGACATGTATGGACCATTAACTTAAGTTGTAGGAATTCTGTTAACAACCCAGGTCTAAAAAAATATTATTTATAGGATGCCAGAAATGGTGAATGAAAAGGAAAAGCAAACATGTAAATTTATGGCTCTATTTTTTATAACTATAAAAAACCTGTTTGATGTTTTCCTTCTATGTTAAAATGATTCGTATTTTATTTTAGCAATCAACTGTTCAGGGTTTCTAGCTGTTTTTGCTGTTAATGTTCTTATTATCACATCAAGAGTTAAGATACTTCTACGTAAAAATAGCTCTTAAGATAAAGATAGTTCCTCAGGAATTTTAGAGTGAGAGGTTTTTGAAATGTTTCCAGCTACAAAAGATGAGTACCACATCCTTTGGATTATTGCTTCGGGATTCTGTCACGATTAAATAATGTTACGGTTATAAAAGTTTTTACAGGTTTTTATTAAATGAAGTTTATCACAACAGATAATAAATCTATATTCAAAGACACATAGATCAGTATTGACAAATAAAGGACTCAGTTATGTAGTCAGAAACTTCTCAGATCTTTTGCTAAAAGAAATTACTAATTATACTGAATTTTGAATTTTTTAAATCAAATAACCAATAATTGCAAAGTCAGAAAGACCCAAATAGGCAAATTAAAGTAATATTAAGTTCTAATTTTGGAAGCACTAATGACGTCTAATGAGAAAAATTAAAAGACAATTAAAAAAAAAAAGACAGAAATTGAAATGATTTCCCCCTTTCACAAAATAATGTTGGAATGATGAGTTTATAAGTCGGCAGAGATGAAGCATTCCTTAATTTAAGAATAAGATCAGTTCTCAAGTATAAGACTTGTTATCTAGATACAGCAGGCATTTCAGAATAAACGAGTCTCAAAGGGAGCTGACTTCTGATAGGAAAATAAGTGAGTGTGACATTCATAGGCCTTAAGTGGTGACAGACTGGTGGGCTCAGGTTACTCAATTGAATCCCAGTAGATCAACAGGGATTGAAGTTTATTTGGTGATTGTCAGTTTAAAAATCCACTAATAAAAGATAGTAATCATGTGAAGCCTGAAAGGTTTGCATATTTGAAACTCTTAAGTGGGTAGGGAGTTCATCTTTGCCTTCCTCCTTAGATGCTCCAGAGACATCTCTATAGCAATATGCCTTCAGTTAAAGCCCAAAAGGTCAAGGATCTAGGGCATTTACAGGAGATAATTTCTACTTTAGGGGTTTGCTGTTTACTGTTAGAGACATCCCCGTGATGATCCTTCAGTATGCTGGGACTGTTCATAACTGGAAGAGATTTACAAAGCTGTTCTCAATTTCTTGAGTAAAAAAACGTTTCATCATCCGGCTGAGCCAGCTCCTTGTTCATACCTCTATTTTAGCCTGCATTGCATTATCTTGGATTAGACTATTTATATATCACTCTCCTTCACAAAACCCCGAACATATGAAGAGCATGTATTATATTTTGTTTTGTTACATTTTGTTTTTATCCTGACGTTCCTAGGGTTTATTACAGTGACTATCACTGAAAGATTCTCGGTTAATAATGAAGAAAGATTAAAGGAAGAAAGGAAGAGGGAGGGAGGGAAAGCCGGAGGGAGGAAGAAAGGAAGGCAATGCTCTGAGATCATGTCCTGCAAGATATTCTTGTAGGTCCTTGATAATAATCAACTGAACGCATTTTAGTAGTGATAATGTTTTCCAACAACAACTGTCCTCTAAACCTTTGAACTCTTATCTTGTAACCATGCACATATCATACTTTTCACAGCAGAAAGTAAGATGCAAAGTAAATATACATAAAGTTAAGATCACACACATGAATGCATAATTTAGGACTATGCTGAACTTAGATGTTTTGTTACATAAATTCTAGACGAAAATATAAATGTTATCACTTCCATGCTTCTAACAATAAAATGCTTAAGATCTCAGGAAGCACACATTTGTGCCCAGAAACATGTGGTGTGAGAACATTAAAAGTCATAATGTGCTATAAATATCAGTTTCCACTTGTACTTTTGCCCCTTCAGAACTCTCTCTCCAAAGGCTTTAGAGAATTTAGCATATGGTTGGGGAATTTTATTTCTTATCAATGCCTCAAGTCACTGCTCATCAAATTCTAATTTTTTGAAGAACAGGTTCAGAAAAGAAAGTTGTCACTAAAAATCTTTGATGATGAAGGTCAGTGAAAGAGAACCAAAAAAAAAAAAAAATCATAGTGTGATAGATTAAATACACACTAAGAGCACAGAACAAATTTAGGCAATGATTTTGATGTTTTTTTGTTATTCTAGCAAAAAAATACAAATAAAATGAGTTAATTTGGAAAAGAATCATGCCTATGATAAAGCTGTCCTTTAATTTCTAAAAAAAGAATCAAACAAAAGCAAAAAACAAACAAAATGCACCCCAAGATTTTTCCCCAAAATTTTATTATGTAAGCACAGTGTTTATATTTTTTGTTTGAACTGTTAAACCACAAAGGAACTAATTAGTAAAGAACGTAAATTTTCAGGTTTATAGATAGGGAGATTGCCTTAATTTATTACAAATCAGAAAGATAAAATTTTAGGATAAACTAAATTTAATTAAAACAATAATGAAATATCATATTCCTTTCCCCTAAAATAATGCATTTAAATTCTATCGTACCTGGCAATGTACATCTGTACAATCTATATGGACTGTCATTACATCTAAAAGCAACTACAATATGTTGATTCTGTTTTGTTACATACATGTTTGTTGTTCAAAGAAGATTAAATAAGGAAAAACAATAAATATTTTAAAAGGTTTCCAGTGCATCCTAGACACGTACCCAATGATTTATACTTAATTTGAACTGTTTTATACTTAGTCTCCAAATTCATATTATACACACATACATAAAAAGTTATTTACATTCAATATTTTAATTACAAATGGAGAAATTTTATTGTTTCCTTTATTTTAAAATTCTCTAACTTATATGGGCATAACAGTTTTTATATTAATTACCATTAAAATTGTCAACTTTAATTTGTTAGACATGTCCTAATTTATTCAAGGCTCTAAGCCATAGCCATTTCTAGGAATTCTTTAAAGAAGAGGCTATTCTCCAGGTGCCTCTAATGAGATAACCTGTGGTGTCAATAAATATAAATATATTTTAAAATTGCATTGATATCCTAAAAAACTACAAATTAGAAGATAAAATCTTGAGGAAAATAATGGGATTGCCAGATATATACTACAAAGCTGGTTAAAGACGAGAGATGGGTAGTAGCTCCATAGCCTAAGCAGATCCCACAATATAATGCTGCCTCCCAAACATGAAGGTCCCGAAAACAGCTTACTGAAGTTTTCCCTCTCAGTTTCACTGGACTCTGTGTCTTAAGTCTTTATTGTTTCCATTCTATCTTCCAACTTGTTGCCAGAGTCAATTTCCTGAAAGTTAGATCTGATATTAAACCCCTGATCTGAGAAGAAAAGATTCTAAATGCTTTAGCAAGGCATGCAGGCCCTCCTCAGTTAGTTTAACCATACCCGTCCAGTCTCAGTTTACTCCAGTCTGCAACATCACACCCTGTACTTAATCATAAAAGGCCAGAAGTCTTGTTTGCTACTTAGCTGCATTTTGTCTTTGCCATGCTAACTCCTTTTCTTGGAAAACTCTCTCCACTCCTCCCACGCTTATGTATTTTACTGTTTTCTGTTGTTGTTGGCTTGTTTCTTAGATCATTCTGAGTATTTCCCTGAGCTGAATAATGATTTGATTCTCATCTTCATGCCTAAGCCTCTATTGGATGAAATTATTTCCTCATCATTCTTGGTATAATTTGTGCTAAACTCACACTTTTCTTTTTTTTTTGCCATATAATACTTTGTTTTAAAATACATATTTGTATCTGTCTTTCCAATTAGATTGATGTATCTTAGGATAAGAGAATATATTTGATTTTCAACCACTTGTAATCTAAAGTATAATTGTTGTTATTATTGAATGTCATGGTGTCAATTTCAGCTCACAGCAATCCCACGTGACAGAGTAGAGCTGTCCCACAGGGTTTTCTAGGCTGTAATCTTTATGGGAAAAGATTGCCAAGTTTTTCTCCCACTCAGCCACTGGGTGGGTTTCAACCTCCAACCTTTTGGTTAGCAGCTGAGAGCTTAACCATTGTGCCAGTAGCCACTCATAAAATGGTTGCTTAATTTTAATTACAAAGTAAACATAGTCCTTTCACCTTAAAATATCTCCCTTGGAGATATGTTATTAATCTACTGCTAGATTCTTTACACAGGAATTTTTATTTATGCCTATGTACTTTTTCAACATGAATTTCTAACTATTGACTTTTTTTAATTCAATTTTTGATTTAATAAAAAAAAAATCAAATCCATTGCCATCAAGTCAATTCTGACTCACAGCAGCCCTATAAGACAGAGTAGAACTACCCCATAAGGTTTCCAAGGCTGTAATCTTTACAGAAGCCGACTGCTACATCTTTCTCCTGCAGTGGCTGGTGGGTTCAAACCACCGACCTTTCAGTTAGCAGCTGAGTGCTTAACCACTGCAATACCAGTGCTCCTTCTGATTTAATAAACAAACAACAACAAAAAAAAAAAAACCCATTGCCATTGAGTCGATACCCACTCATAGCAACCCTACAGAACAGAGTAGAACTGCCCCATAGGGTTTCCAAGCAGTGGCTGGTAGATTCAAACTGCCAACCTTTTGGTTAGCCACTATAGCTCTTAACCTCTGCACCACCAGGGCTCCTTTGATTTAATACGAAGCAGGAATTCCTTTAATTATACTATATGCTCCTCTTAATTCCCTTCCCTTAATGGTTAGACTCTGTTATCCTATTTTTCCGTATTTATTTTGGTCAAGTAAGAATTTTCCAAAGAAGACATGATTTCTGCACTTTTTTATTGATCTAAACCTTTAAGTCACTTTAGCTGTATGTTTTGTCCTATGCTTACCACTGAAGCCTTCGACAGTGATTGGTTTACCTTGCCTGTCAAAAAATGCAATCTTTAGGATGAAAACTGTGAAAAGTCTAAAGATGGTATGTTCTAATTTTGTATCCAAGATGTATTTATTGTATTCTATAATTCAGGTCACTTGATCTGTTTGGATTGTAGCAATGTCGGAAAGTTCATGACCGTGTCATCTAGTTCAGAGGCTCTCAAACTACACAGGACGAAGAATCTTCTTTTTATTTTCCTCTTTAATCTTTTTTACTCTTAAAATATAATAAAAGATAAATAGAAAATATGAAATTTTGATATACCTAATACAATGCCACAAATTATTATTATTATTATTAGAGTCAATAAACACAAAATAACTGTTAAATTGATAGGATAGTTTATAAATGCTCATTCCTAACTTCTGAATTATACTAAAACTGTTTCTGGGAAAAAGAACTTATCTGCTTACAGAAGATCAAGAGTAGCACACAAAGCCGTGTCATCTTAGTTGAACCACGAAGAATGAATATGAATAGGGCAAACTGTGACAAAAGACACTCCAGGCAGAGTGATCACATTTGCCCCAAACTGAAAGCAGGAAAATTACAAGATGCGTTCTGGGACTGGTGAGCAGTACAGATCACTAAAACATGGAGTTATAGAGAAGAGGTAGAAGATAATCCCAAGGGTGTAAATTGGGCCATACAAGAGATCGTATAGAATTCAAGAAAGAAGAGTTTGGGACAAATATGTTTTTTCAGAGATCTATCATATACAAAAGAAATGTCTTCCAGTAAACTCAATTTTTTAATTTCCCATCAGTTGTCACCCCATTCCACACTGCCTTTTCCCCAAAACCACTCTCCTAAAGTGGTATAACACTGGTAATATTTCTCTGTGCTTCTTAGCAGCATTTGACCTTACCAAACACTCTCTTCTCACCCAAACACTCTCTTTCAAGCCTCTATGATGCAACATTTTCTTCTCTGGCTCCTAATTTCCTTTGCTATCTACACTTTAGGAAACCCTGGTGGTGAAGTGGGGTAAGATCTACAGCTGCTAAACAAGAAGTCAGCAATACAAATCCACCAGGTGCTCCCTGGAAACTCTATGGGGCAGTTCTATTTGTCCTATAGTGTCGCTATGAGTTGGAATCAACTCATCTGCAATGGGTTTTTGGTTATTTACAATTTAAGTGGCAGATCATAACATGTTGGGATTCCTCAGGCCTCTGTCATAGGTGCTTTTCTTTTCTTATCTATCGTACTGTTCTTTCCAAATTCTATCATCTCTACTCTCATGATTGCAAAACCAAAAAAAAACTAAACCCGTTGCCGTCGAGTTGATTCTGACTGCAAGGACTACCTATTTATCCCTGATTACCAAATCAATATACTTAAATAAAGATCACTCCCCTGAGATCTAGGTTACTAACCTGCACACCCAGTTACTTATTAAAAACAAAAACCCGTTGCTGTTGTGTTGATTCCCACTCATATTGACCCTACAGGACAGAGTAGAACTGCCTCATAGAGTTTCCAGGGTTGTAATCTTTATGGGAGCAGACTGCCACATCTTTCTCCTTCAGAGCAGCTGGTGGATTCGAACCACTGAACTTTTGGTTAGCAGCTAAGCGCTATAAGCACAGCACCACCAGGGCAACTTAGTTAACTATTAAAAAACAAACAAACATTGCAATGGAGTCGATTCTAACTCATCTCTAATTGGATGTTTCCCAAACATCTCCAACTTAAAAATGAACAAAACTGAGGGCTTCTTATCTACCCCTGTACTTGTCAGTACTAAAAATAAGAAGCAGACACACAAATAATAATAACAAAACGAAAAAAGACTCAGTAAATGATACCACCCTTAGTGTCTTAAAAATAGGAAAAAAACCATTATTTGTCTCAAAAGGAAAGGCGAACATAAATCCTTCAAAGATGCTCCTCTGTTCTGAAATGTCATGTCTATATGGGAAATCAGACAGTCCAGTCGTAAACCTAAACTGAAAATGAGCATTTGAAACTGCAAATACTAATGGCATGTCATAAATCCCTCTAAAGCATTAGTTTATAACAGGAGAAAGGTGCAGAACATATACTACCTGCGTTCAAATGTTGGCTCTACCATATACTTAGTCTGTCATTTAGACTCTCTGTGCCATAGTTTCGTCTGTAAAAAGGAAGAGTAATAGTACCTAATTACTTTTATACATAAGGACAATGAGGGTCAGAGATACAGGGCCAAGGGCCATGCCAAAGGATAAAGGAAAAATAAGTGTCACATTTATATTAAAATTCTATTCTATCTGGACCCAACTTACACGAGCTTTCAATTTTGTTATGCAGTATAAGTAGGTGGAAGAGGACTAAGAGAGGGAATGCAAGGCAGAGGAGTAGAAAAAGAAGAAGAGGAATAAAACAAAGAAAGTGTAATTTGCATACTTATGAAAGTATTCAAACTATCATGAAGCCGTTTTAGACCAGGTACCATTCCCATTTTATTGATGAAGGAATTGAGCCCAAAATATGCTAAGTATCATGCCTAAGGTCATACATTAAAAGTGACAGTGTTGGAAATTACAAACTCTCCAAATCTCTACCCAGATTATTAAAGGTGTGATTTTTATGTATGAATTAACTAACAGTCTTACTATCTTATAATTTTCTCAAAATTAATATTTTTACTATTAGAAGGATTAAAGAATTATTATTTTATTTGTGAAAAGAATTCTTTAAAAAAGCTTTTGAGAGTTTAAACATAGAGAAAATAAAAGGAGAAAGAGGGCTTGTGAGGTCAAATTCCTTGCAGAAAAGACAATGGAATAATATTGGAAACATTCATCAGCCCTAGCTTTTAGAGTTCATGCTGTGCTTTTGAATCATTGACTTATCACTAGATAAGCTTCTGGCATTTTACAAAATAGAAGTGAGGCAAGGATTGTTAACAACTGGAAATAACTCATCTTTAAATTTCTAAAATTTATTTTTTTCTACAGTATCTTGAATCTTTTGATATAATCATAAAAAGAATGACATTTAACAAACTTATTTAAACAATATTTGTTGCCCTCCATTTTATCATCCTTGATTTGCTATATAATTTTAATCATTCATAGAGAATTATTAAATTAGTTAAATATCCTTGTATTCAATGTCTTCTATGAGAAACATGTTAGCTTTTACATTTAGAACATGATTATTTATTAGTAAATCACACACTATTACAAAGTTTAATTTTATACATCCATGCTGAGGGAAAGCCAAGAGTAGCTTAGGCATTTGGTGGAATGGTTTGAGAAAATGTCTCTTTCTATGAGCAGCTTATATTTGTTCCACAGTTAATGTGATTTAGAATAAAAAAAATCGTGTGTTTCCAAAATTATGCTTCTCCACCCCAACACTATCACTACTAAACATGAGTGTAATGTCCAATCCACACATCCTTGGACAACCATCCATTATGTCAACAAATACTGATTTAACACTTTGCTGAGCCTCTGTGTCAAACACTGTTCTAAGTGCTAGAGGTACAGCAGTGGATAAAACAAAAATCCCTTATGTCATGAAACTGAAATATTACTGGGATAGGTCAAATAATAAAATAAAAAACAGGAAAATATACATGGTAAGTTAGATGAACATAAGTATTAGTAGAAAAATAAACTATTAGAAGGAATATAGATAATGTTGGTGGATTTTGTAGGTTTAAATAGGTAGGAAAAGACTTGAGGTAAAAATGAATTAAATAAAGACATAAAGGAAAATGAATTGTGAATTACTAATGATATTATCTGAGAAGATTTAACAGGGTAGTTGTGGTTACTGTGTAGGAAATATATTGAAGGAACTATGGCAAAAGCAGACAAAAGATGTGGAAGTGCTGGCAATACTGGTGGTGAAAATTTGTCAGAGTCTGTGTGTATTTTGAAGACATCGCCAAGTGGATTGTGCGTGGGATGTGAGATTAAGAGGTGAGTCATGATATCGCCAACTGTTTGGCTTAAACTGTTTGGAAGATGTGGTTGCCACTTATTACTTGGAGATATCTGTGGGACAGGTGGATTTTTGGAGGAAAACCAAGTTTTCAGTTTTAGATATACCAAGTTTTAGATGCCTAGGAAGCATCCAGATGGATATAAGTATTCGCACTTCAGGGAAAGAGAATAGGCTGCAGTCCTCTATGAGTCATCATCCTGCAAAAGGCAGATAACACTTAAAACTATGGGGCTCATTGAGGTAAATGATTGTAGTTGAGAAGAAGTTCTGATACTGAGTTGGCACCACTCCACACATTATCTAATATCAGGTGATGAAGAACCAGCAAAGAAGAGGACCGGGGAAGCCAAAATGTATGTATTATCCTGGAACCGAAATAACAAAAATATCTTAAAGAAGAGGATGTAATTAACAGTGGTAAATGTTGCTGATATATATCAAATAAGAAACCTTGAGAATTAACCTTTGGATATAGAAAGCTATTTGCCACTGACTCACAGGTGACTTCAACAAGTTCAGATTCTGAGAAGCAGTTCTTACAAACACCAGGATTAAATGTGTTTAGATGAGAATAAGACAGAAAACTTGAACGTGTCAGGAAAATAAAAAAAGATATGGGGCCGAAGCTGAAGAAGATAGTGAAGGCCAGAGAAGATTTTTTGTTTGCTTGTTGTTTTTTTTTTTTTTTTGTGTGTGTGTGTGTGTGTGTGTGATTAAGTAAAAGAACATGATTATATTTATTTTCTTTAATCCAAAAATTTCAATCAATATTTTTTGTCTTATGAATATTTAAGGACATACATTGCCTATTTTAAAGTTTGAATTACAATATCTAGATGCAAAATAAGTTTTCTGCTTTAGATCACTGTATATGAATAAAATGCATATACCCCCTCATGATATTTGAAAATACTGTATATAACCTAAGCATTATATAAGTCATGTCGATGGATAATCAAATATCAGGAAGATAAATTTAAATTATGTTCCAGTATCACAAGGTTCATCACTTATTTTTCCTTGGATTTTTATAAGAGTTCATCTCTTCAAATGATATTTAAAACTAAACAAACAAATAAAAATTACTTTAAATTTATCTCTATTACGCTCAAGTCACAGTGCTAAGAATATGCATATATTATCCCTACTCTTTACTATAAACTTACAAATAAGATTTCATTAAACCATATTCTTAACAAGGGTCCTATGTTTCAACTATTCAGTGAGTTTCTTAAGCCTTGACTCATATGAATGATGTAACAAGATTCAATTCCAGTACATCCAAAATACAAGATCTTTAACTTTTGCTACTTATTTTATAAAACAGTGCTTACTGAAAGACAGAGACATAAACAACACTTCTTTTGCATACTGGGTAGAGACAAGCTCAAAGAAAATCACTTAATATGACCTTTATATATAGTTGTTGTCTATAAAAAACAATATCTTGAACAGCAAAATCAATGTCTCTTATGCTTATAAATTACAATTGTTAGAAATCATGAAGCAAAAATATGTAAATAAACCCAGATTTTTTTTTCCCTTTGAAACGTCTTGCCATCAGTATAAAACAATTTATCAAATTACAAAACCGGTCAAGACAAAACAAAATCCAGTTCTTCTGAGAAGTCAAAGACCTGAATGTAGTAAATAGCACCTCATATAGCTTTGACTGTGCAATAAAAGATGGAGAAGAATCCAAAGTTAATCCCCTATTTAGCCTACTGGTTTCCTCTAAGGATTTGCCACGTGAGATGCAAATACCAGGACTTTCATAGTTCAAATGTGAGATTCCCAAGCTAATGTCCTTATTTTTAAAAAAGATTGTCTTTCTGAATTCTTAATTTTTTTGTAGTTTGATTTACACCTAGAAATGCAAAACAGCATGTCTTAGCTTCAGATAAAATCTTGATAACCAAAAATTTAAATGTATGAAGGAAATAATTAGAAATCCATTAGTTTCTCATATTATTTGAGGGTGGATTGTGTTTCAGACTTTGAACACATGTCTAAAAGGGCACACTAATCAGTCTTAATTCAGAATCTTGGTGTTGGAAAATCCTTGATCATTTTAATTTCTATTCCATTCATTGCCATGTTCCCCCTGATTTAATTGTGTTCTTCTTATGAGTTTTGATTTTTTTTGTAGTCAGATATTACAAACATCAACTTTTAGATGATGATTTTATTTCTTACATTTGACTTATTCCTGTATGATACAAAAATAGTCAAAATACTAAGATACTAAAATAGAATAAGGAAATTATAGCATTCATGAAATTCATATGTTAAAATTGCATTAGACTAATACATATTCAGGTCTCTGGTTAGTGCAGATGGGTAAGCACTGAACTACTAACCAAAAGGTTGGCAGTCCAAATCCACTCAGAAGCATCTTGAAATTAAGACCTGGCGATCTGCTTCTGAAAGGTTACATCCTTCAAAACCTTATGGAGTGCTACTCTGCATTTAGGATCATCATGAGTAAAAATAAACTTGAAAGCAACTAACAACACATATTCATCATTTATATATAGACCCAGTGGTATTACAGAAAAAGCATAGGATTTAGAGTTACATAGAAATGGTTTTGCATCTCTTCTCTGCCACTTACGACCTGTCTAAACTGGAAACATTCTAAATATTTCTTTTTTATTTAAGAATGAAAGTTAATATTACTCAACTAATAGGCTACTCATAGTGTTGCAATTACTAATATATATATATATATATATACACACATATATATGATTTTCTTGGCAATTAAAACAATATACAATTTTTCTTCTTTACTTCTTATTTAGAAATACAGCTCGACCACGGTTATAAGGGATAAGTGACAGAATGTTTTTTTTTTAGAACAAAAATTTATTTAATGTTACTGGTAGTCAAAATGGATGAAGATATATTTTTATTGAAAATATTGGTCTTTCTCATAATAAGTTAAACTATTAGTGTCTTTTCAAACTCATTATATACTGAAATTGTACATACATATATACATCTACAAAATAAACATGTGTATGTTTTAATTTTAAACCTGACAAGTATATATTTTATCTTGCCTAGTGAAACATATATATAGGGTCGCTATGAGTCGGAAGTGACTCGACAGCAAGGGGTTTGGTTTTTTTTGGTTTAGTGTAACATCAGTAAATACAACAAAAATGGGTTATTATATTATGAAAGGCATTCTTTTTTAGGAACTTGTGCACTGTGGTTTTGAAACCACCAAACTTTTCATAAAAGATGAGATTATCTTTTTCAAGGCAAATAATTGAGCCAATTCAGAATAATTTCTTAAATGACAATTTTATCATATACTCTAAATTACTCTAACTTATTAACTTCATGGACTATGGCTTGCAATCTTCTACAAATACTATTAAAACTGTATGATAATTTTAAAGAATGACTTCCATGGGAGCCTGCCTCATTTCCTAAGAGAATTAGGAAATACAACCCTAGCAAATTCTTTCATAAAATGTAGAACTAAAGCAAGTCTTTAAATTTATGTTGGCCTTTCAAATCAATATTTATTTATAATACAAGCAAAACAGGGCTTCAGTGAATTTTTTATGTGGCCAAAATGTGGCCCTATGAATGTTGCAAACTACACAGATTTTAAAAATTTATTAAATGTCCCATCAAACGCATCCCCCCCTCAAAAAAAAAAAAAACATAGGATAATTTTAATGTGCAATGGGTTATTGCATATCTCTAGGATTAGAAAACCTAAAGACACTTAGTCATGTAGTCTGAGAAGCTAAGCACTAGAAATTTTACCCCCAAACAATGGCATACATTAACAGGAAAACTAAAATCTAATTACTGTCTACTATTAACATTGAGTATGAAATATGCAGTGTGTCTTGCATGAAACAATATATAAAGTACATGTACTACTTATCATAAATTTAGGGTTAAAGAACAGGAATTCATTTTAATACAGTCTTGTCACCATTCAATCAAGTGATCAATAACCTTTGGGGTCGATGAAAGAAATAAAAAAGAAAGAAAGAAAACTCACCTTATCCACAATACAGATCTGCTTTCTTGTTTGAGCGTCAAGTATTTCAATCTCAAAGTGAATAGTTTTTGAATGTTTGACCACTGGAGTTGGTTTCAGAGGGCCTGCTGAAAGCACAAGTTGCGACAAAGCATGAAAATTTCTCATATCATTCTTCAGGGTGAACCGTGATGCTCCTTTGGAAAATAATTCTCTCTTGCGTTCTGAAGCAAGAGATTTGTGTCTTCTGAACATTGTGTGAACTAACAGGAGAATCTGTCATGTCAACAGGAGACACTTGCAAGTGTGTTCCCTTTACACCCGTTAAATACTGCTGGTGAAACCCTGGAAGGTCAAGTGGCATGCCATTCCAAGAGTTCAGTTTTATTTAGCAGGCTTGAAAACAATGACTGATCTTATTTCTATATATAACACAGTATTGTGATTTGCTGCAATGTAGAGAATCTCTTTACTGGCATTTAAATTTTATTTTGCTCTCTTAGCTCTACTTCTTAATATGATCACTAGTATCTGAAACGGTAAAGTAAGAAAAGATTCTGAACAGAGGATTTTCCTTACCTCTAAATTCTGGATGTGCTAACCCTCAAACACACATTTCCTACCACACAAATTCACATTAAGATATATTTGATATTAAAATGGTGCTATCTTATACTTGAAGAATGACTAGTATATTATTATACAATAAAATTAAAAGAAAAATGCAGCCTAAGAGTCTAAAATGGACTTTTGCAACATATACATATACACTTAAGTGAAGAATTTTTAGCTGTATTAATTATAAATTTCAAATAATTTAAGATAACAATTACATAATACAAAATGAATAAATTCTTCATCCCATATAGAGAATAAAAGAATGAAAAGTAGCCTCTGAGGTTGGAATATGTAGAGAGTAGATGGAAATTTTATAACTGATGGAAAAGACGTAATTGTTATTTCAAATTTTCCACACATTTTATATTATTAGAAAATCATTCAATTAATATAAAACTTCAGTACTAAACATTACATTTACTACAATACTAAGTTATGGTAAATTCAAATAGTGTCAGAATGAATAAGGAAAAATGACAAACAATCTGGAAAAAGGGATCTGTGAAAAAAACTCCAAGTACTCTGAGATAATGTAACTTTGGTAAAGAAACAACAGGAAAAAAAAAATCAAGCTATATAGTCACTGCTTCAAAAGGATATTAAAGAGAAAGATTGCGGGATGCTATTTTCAGTAAAAATAAGAAAAATAAATTTATTAAAATTGTAGAAGTTATCTTTTATATATCCATATGAGTCTAAATATTTCATTATTAATTTGACTATACATTATGGATTGGAGATTTAGTTGAACATTGTTCAGTTATCATTTTTATACTCTAGATAACCCCTATGTCATGGATTGAATTGTGTTCCCCAAAAATATCTGTCAACTTGGCTAGGCCATGATTCCTGGTATTGTGTGATTGTCCATCATTTTGTCATCTGATGTGATTTTCCTATATGTTGTAAATCCTACCTCTCTGATGTTAATGAGGCAGGATTAGAGGTACTTACATTAATGAGGCAGGACTCAATCTACAAGATTAGATTGTATTTTAAGTCAATCTCTTCTGAGATATAAAAGAGAAAGGCAAGCCGAGAGACAGGGGAACCTCAAACCACCAAGAAAGTAGTGCCAGGAGAAGAGGGCAGCCTTTGGACCTGGGGTCCCTGTGCTGAGAAGCTCCTAGTCCAGGGGAAGATTGATAACAAAGACCTTCCTCCAGAGCTGACAGAGAGAGAAAGTCTTCCCCTGTAGTTGGCACCCCATATTCCGACATCTAACCTCCTAAATTGGGAGAGAATAAATTTCTCTTTGTTAAAGCCATCCACTTGTGGTATTTCTGTTATAGCAGCACTAAAGAGCTAAGACACCCTATAATCAATATATAATATTTTTAAAAACAAAAAGATAGGCATACACACACACACACTTGCTGTGCAACTTTATCATCCTAGATGTTCCAGACTCCAACCTTATAATCATCTTTAACTCCTCCTTTTCTCTCAAATTCTTCAGAAATCCAGAACACAACTTTCTCACCATCCCAGCTACCATCCAATCATCAGTCTCCTATATTGCTCTTCCAGACCAGTCTCATGCACTGAGTCAGGCCAATCTATAGTCTAATTTTAACATAAAACCCAAAAAGAACCCAAACAAGTTGCCCTTAAGTCGATTCTGAATCATAGCAGCCCTATAGGACAGAGTAGAACTGCCTCATAGGGTTTCCAAGAAGCAGCTGGTAGCTTCAACTGCCAATCTTTTGGTTAGAAGCTGAGTTTTTAAGCACTGTACCACCAGGGTTCCTATTTCTTATACCAGTCGTATAAATGATTGAGTAAATAAATAGGAGAAGGAACAAAACTTCCTTCCAGAAGAATTCTAATAAAACATGCAGATACCCCCTTCAATGTGGGTTTCATTTAGTGAAACAAAAACAGCACCAAAAAAAAAATATGAACGATTCCCATGGTCTCAGGGGAAATCTAACTCCACTGGCATAGCACAGTTTATTTAAAAAGTGCTCTACACCCCACTTTGGACAGTAGCGTCTGTGGTCTTAAAAGCTTGCAAGTGGCCATCTAAGATACTCCACTGGTCCCACCCTGTCTGCAGCAAGGGAGAATGAAGAAAACCAAAGACACAAGGGAAAGATTAGTCCAAAGGACTAATGGACCTCAACTACACAGCCTCCCTAGACTGAGTCCAGCACAACTAGATGTTGCCTGGCTACCACCACCAACTGCTCTGACAAGGATCACAATAGAAAGTCCAGGACAAAACTGGATAAATACGTTGAACAAAATTCTAACTCACCAAAAAAGATCACTAACTGGTCTGACAGATATTGGCAAAACCTTGAGAGTTCACCCGTGGACACTCTTTAACTCAGTAGTGAAGCCACTAGTGAGGTTCACCCTTCAGCCAAAGATTAGACAGGCCCATAAAACAAAACACGACTAAATGGGCCACCAGCTCAGGGGAAAGGACAAGAAGGCAAGAGGGAACAGGACAGCTTGTAATGGGGAACCTAAGGTCGAGAAGGGAAGAGTGTTGGCATGTGGTAGAATTGGCAACCAATGTCACAAAACAATATGTGTGTTAATTGTTTAATAAGAAACTAATTTGCTCTGGAAAACTTCATCTAATGTACCGTAAAAAAAAACTGTGAATGGAGAGGAAAAAAATATAAATTTTATAGTGGAAAAACTTGGCAGACAGCACCTTAACCAAGTGATCAAACCTATTATTACCACAAAAATCACGTTGATATTATGTCTCTGCCAATATCATGAGATGAGAAGAACACTTTACCTCTGCTGTGTTCTTCCCAAAACACTTAACTATAGTCTAAACCTAATAAAACATCAGACAAACACAAACTGAGGGATATTCTACAAAATACCCAACCAATACTTGACACGACTAGAAAAAGCAACATGATATGTACCATGTTTATGTAGGATGTTAACATTAGAGGAAGCTGGTTAAAGAGAACACAGATAATCTATTCTTTGCAACATTTTTTAAATATAAAATTATTCCAAGATAAAAAATTTAAAGTACCCCCAAGAGAAATGGAAAAAATAGAAATTAAAAAAAAAAAAAAAATTATACAAAATCATATATATTCACTTTTCCATTAACCTAAGTTAAAATTTCTGGAAGATAATAAAATCATTACTTTCAGATATTATGTTACTTTATTATTTCTATTATGGAAGTATAAAGTAGTTTTAAAATGAAATATATTGGTTATTGCTAAGTTGTTTGTATAAGAATATTGCTAAAAAATCATAATAAATACTCTGAATTAATATTTGTATGATACAAGATTAACCAGTTGCCATGGAGTTGATTCCAACTCACAGTGACCCCATGTGTGTCAGAGTAAAACTGTGCTCCATAGAGTTTCCAGTGGATGATTTTTTGGAAGTAGATCACCAGGCCTTTCTTCCCAGGCACATTTGGATGGGCTCGAATCTCCAAACTTTCTTCTTGTCCTCACCTCATGTAAGCATCAGATTCTTCCTGTTCTCTACCATTCAAAACTTGGATAATTATAATGCTAGCTCACAGGAAAATGAAATTTACTCATAATAATCACACTAAGAAGCAGACATGTTTGCAACTCAAGTCAGTTGACTCCTAAAAATATCTATATATACATTTTAACCTCTTCTCCTACAAAACTGATGCAGTCTTATTGTTTTCCTTTTTACCTATTTGTAGTAATACCAATGAACTACAAAATGGGCTCTGAATCATAAGACAAAGAGCACATACAAAGGAACTTGATAATATAAACTAATAATAATAGTAAATTATTTTCTGAGTCTCTAGAGGATGTTTTCCCAAAAGAATATTTTACATTCTGCTCCAATTCACAAGCTTCTGAAAGTTCTAAACATTTTTTTTTTGTTTCCTGCCAATAAAATTAAAACCACTGATGTTAACATTGCAACTAACACATGTTTAATTGAAAAAATTATTTTGGTTACATGAAGTCTATCACCTGCTGCAGAAGGAAAGAGAGAAGAGGGCAAAAGTGGTGTGGTTACTATGACAAAGTTCAGTTTTACATTTCGGATAAGTTAGGATTGTTGATCAAAAGCAACCATCAGTGAGAACTACTGAGGAATAAATCACTTAAAATTATAGAGATGCAGCAGATATCCTACCAAAAAAGACAGTGTGGCTGTAAGGTAGGTAACAAGAGCCCTGGAGTTAAAGTTCTAAATCTGCCACCATGTTCCAAGTGATATTGGACAACTTGAGTAACCCTTGTGAACAATAATTATATCATTCATGAATGAAATGAGCACATTCTCAATATCTGTAATGACCCTTCTATGACTGGATAGCATCTAACAACAACAACATGATTTCCAAGCAATATTTTTAATGTTTGTTTGGTCTTTTAAAATCAGCCATAAAAAAAAAAAGAAGTAGAAACAAAACCTTCACGAAATACTATGACCTTATTATTAATTAGTAAATCCGACTGGGGTAGAAGACTGAATTGCAACAAGAATATGGTGAAATTCAATGGATTCCTGAAGAGCAAATCAATTGAACTGAGATTTTATTTTTTTTTAAGAAAATTGAAAACAAAATTAGTTCATCTTATATGCAAAAGGTTCTAGTTTCTTGTAAAATTAAATATCCATGTAAGAGGGGAAAAAAAACAAACCAAACTTGTTGCCATCAAGTCGATTCCGACACTCACAGTAACCTTATCAGACGGAGTAGAACTGCCCCATATGGTTTCCAAGGAGCTGCTGGTGGATTCGAACTGCTGAACTTTTGGTTAGCAGCCTTAGCTCTTAACCACTGCACTACCAGGGCTCCAATTCATGTATGTCTATTTATCTTGATTTTATATATATATATATTTTACTTTTGACGTATTTATTAAATATTTTTACTGAACAATTTATACAAACTCACCACAGACAATTCTGTCTTGGTCTTTAATTCAGCTCTATCTGCTGCATTTTTCTTAATTACATGCTTTATTTTATTAGGGCAGTTGGCTCTCCCCTCTCTTGTGTACTCCAAATCATTGCTGGAGAGTTTCCAGGTAATTCAGGCCTGCCCGTCCCCAGAGTTGAAGCCTTTGGATGGCAGTTGTTCCCCTATGTGTGTTGGCATACACTGCCTTTTATTTTGGCAGCTGAGGTCATGCTTGTTTACCCTGATCTTTTCAGAGTTTTCTTGCAATGAATGGTTGTGGACTGCGGAACTCCTTTATCAACGTTGAAAGAAAAACTTAAATAAAATTAAAAAAAAAAAGATCTGAATGTTCAGGATCCACATATTTAGAAATAAAATTAAACATTTTCTTCCTGCCTTTATCTCTAAATAGATTGTAAAATATGGGGGAAATAATGGTCACACAAAATCTAAGATTCAATTTGATAATCAACAACTAATTTTTTTTCTTTTATTATATTGGTTACTTTTTTCAGTTTAGGAAGGAAACTGAGGACAATACTTTTTTTTTGTTTCCTGGATCTTCAAGAAAACTTAAAATACATCAGAGAGACATGAATTAAATATTACAAGTAAAGAGATGAGATTAACTCTTCTTCCATAGTTTAAATGTTAGTAATATTATTTTTATACAGGTCTATTATGCATATTTCAAAGTTTAGTAATATAGTTTGAGATTATTATGGCATATTTCTACCTGGAAGCAAAGGAATTGACTATCAGTCTATTAAGTATTAACTTGTCTTATAATTCTCTGGGATTGTCATAGTGTTTTAATTTTGAGATATATTTTATGCCATGATATTTGTATAGTTTAATCAACTTAGGAAAAAGAAACAAAAATATGTCTATACTAAACTACTTGGTATCCACAGAATAACAGCAAATACTCTTGTGATACTTGTTATAAATGCAACGTACTCAACGCTCATCAACTTAACAACTCTCTAAGATGGAGTATTATTACAGATGCAGAAACAGAGAGAAAAATTAAGTAATTTGCCCAAAGTTATACTATCAAAAAGTATCACTCAACAGGCTCAATTTTTTACAAATCGAACGTCTATGCTCTTAGTCCCTTCACAGCATCAGTTTTCATGTTTATAAAAAATAGATGAATGAAGAAGTATTGCATAAAACCCGTTGCCGTCGAGTCGATTTCAACTGACAGTGACCCTAAGGGACAGAGTAGAACCGTCCCATAGGGTTTCCAAGGAGTGCCTGGTGGATTCGAACTGCCGAGCTTTTGGTTAGCAGCCGTAGCTCTAGACCACTACACTACCAGGGTTTCCAAGCATCACATAGCAGGTAACTATAAAATTCAAATTTTTAAAAAATTCTCTTATCTTATTGACCTTTCCAAAACATAAGTATTGAAGGATAATAAGATATTCTTTACAGTAGAATAACACATCATAAAGAATAATAGAATCACAAAGATACCATTTTGCAACAATCTTAGTAAATTCTTTTTTTTCATATAAGAATCTTCAATAGATGACAAAACAGGGCATTTACATAGCTTTGAAGTGTCTCCCCATAGAATAATTACTAATTACAGAGAGAAAATGTTAATATTTCAGAGAAGTACCCTGGTGACCACCACCATAACAAAGTGATCTATGTTAACATCAGCAAAAATATGATAAAGTGGCATTTTTGTGTCTCCTGATATGGTTGGTGCACTGAGAAGAACACAATATTAATTCTGTGGTGTTTCTGCAAAAAATAAGTAATCTCACTCTACCCATAGGAACCACCTCCCTTCTGTCAGTTTGTCATACTATGATGACTTGCGTGTTGTGATACTGGAAGCTATGGGACCAGTATTTCAAATACCAGCAAGGTGACCCATGGTGGACAGGTTTCAGTGGAGTTTCCAGACTAAGACAGACTAGAAAGAAAGGATTATTGATCTACTTCCAAAAATTAGCCAATATAAAACCTATGCATCAGAAATATAGATCTGATCTATATTAATATCTGATCTATAAAACCTATAGATCACTAATATAGTGCTGGATGAGACCCCTAGGTTGGAAGGCACTGACAATACACGGTGCGGTAAAAATGGACACACACATATTAAAGATAATGAAGATTGTACAGAAATGGGCAACAGCCCATTCTTTCGTATGTGGGGTTGTCATGAGAGTCAACTCAAGGGCAACTAACAACAACAATCGTAAGAAAACATCAGATAAAAGCAAACTGAGTGACATTCCAAAAACACTGGCACTAAACTCTTAAGACATGACAATGTTTAAAAAAAAAAAAAGACCAAATAACTGTTCTAGATTAAAGCAAAGTAATGAAACATGAGGAGTCCTGGTGGTGTAGTGATTAAACACTTGGCTGCTAACCAAAAGGTCAGCGGTTCAAACCCACCAGTTGCTCCACAGAAGAGAAGATATGGCAGTCTCCTTCCATAAAGTTACAACCTTGGAAACTCTATGGGGCAGTTCTACTCTGTTCTATGGGGTGGCTGTAAGTCAGAATCAACTTGACAACAATGGGTTTAATGAAATGTAATACTTCATGACCTGATTATTTTCTCCTTTTAATTTTTTGTTGCTATTTGTGTTTTCAGTAATGGAGGGAGTGCTGAATCATTGAGCGTGTCTGAATTTTAGGTAGATTTGGAGCCTGGTAGTGCAGTGGTTAAGAGCTTGGCTGCTAACCAAGAAGTCAGGAGTTCAAATCCACCAGCAGCTCTTTGGAAACACTATGGAGCAGTTCTACTCTGTCCTATAGGGTTGCTATAAGTCAGAATCAACTCCACAGCAATGGGCTTGGAATACGGTTTTGTTTTATGCCTCATTCGACAAATCATACCCTCAGAGTCCAGAGGTACATATGGGTACCTCTTGTGACCACAAATTCTACCCCTAAAGTCTTGAGGTACATATGTGTACAAAATAAAAATTTTCAAAATTCATGTTTTTCTTACCCAAAATTCAAATGATTCAGCACCACCATGTACAATACTGGGTAAAAACAGTAATTTGTAGTACAATCCTGTTTTTTCTATTTCAAACTGTAACATAGGTCCCTACCTACCAGCAGCACATACTGTTAGTGGGACAGAAGCTCCCCAATGAACTCCAGAGGTACAAAAAGTAGGTGGTAGTTATATATACTGCTGGTCCTGAAAGGGTTAATCTTCAATTCTGGATTTGATCCAGGATTAGGTAGACATTACTATAATGCTATAAGAATGTATTTGAAATAATTGAAGAAACAGTTAACTATATGTTAAATAATACTATTGTATAGATATTAGATGTCCTAAGTGGAATAACTTTATTATAGTTATGTAGGAGAGTGTTCTTAGGAAATAAATTCTGAATTATTTAGGGAAAAAGGACTATGATATCTGGAAATAATTTTCAAATGGTTCTGGAAAAATAATGTATTCACACATGTCAAAAAATAGTAAATCCAGATTAAGAGTATACGGGATTTTTTTGTATTATTATTGGAACTCTTCTATAAGCTTATAATTATTTCAAAATAAGAAATAGATTTTAAAAATGAAAAACGTATGATATAGAAAACTCAAATGGTAAGGGAGATGAATACACAAGTATAAAAACCTTTACCTTATACTTTAAAATGTATTCTTCATTTGAAATGAGTTCAGACATGAAATAAAGGAGGAATCTAGAGTCTTCAATCAGAATTCAATGACATCTTGCATTTAACAGCGTTTAACTACCTAAGTATATTAATAACTTTGTTTCGCACCTAGTATTCAGAACACTGAGTTTCACTCTTAGGACAACCCATCATTTATATTTTAGTATAGTCTACACAGAAAGGTCAAGCAATAAATTATAAAAATGAATAATTACCATAAAATTGTTATAAATTTCACATTGCACCAACTACTTTCTACCAGGAACTATGACAAAATACCATAAAAATAATTCATGTTTTTGTCCTTATTTGAGAGTCATTGATCATGACGCTTCTTTTGCCTCTAAAAATTATTACATCTGCAGGATGATTTTATAAACACCCTAAAATTAGATTCCATATGTCATATAGGTAATTTCCTAAATGATAAATATTAACGTGCTTTTTTTTACTTCCCATTATTATTAAAACCAAATTACTGTTTTTAAAATATGAATAAAGTCATATGACTTCTCTGCATTTACCATCTCTCTAAGAAGTAAACACAAAGATAATATAGACTACAAAATCTTGTAAGGTCAGAGCCCCATCCTCCGGTTGTCTTTTCCTACTCTTCTTCTCCTCCTTCATTCTACTCCATCACTCTGGTCTAGTTGTTTCTAGAAAGCATCAAGCATCTCTCCCCTCAGGTTTGTACTTGATCATCACCCTTCCTGGAGTGCACTGACTCTAGATATTTGTAAAACAAGTTATTTTTATTTTTTTAGATGTCTGCTTAAATATCGCCATATCAAAGAGGACTGCCCTGACCACCCCATCTATATTGACACTTTTCTCGTAACCCTATGTTCTCATTCTCTTGCATTTACTCTTGACACCTATCATCATTTGACACAGTAAGTATATTTCTTTTTTTTTCCCCCCTCCTTCTTACCCCATTAGAATATAAACCCAACTAGAGTGGGAATTGGGAAACTCTGGTGGTGTAGTGGTTAAGATTTCAACTGCTAACCAAAACGTCAGCAGTTTGATTCCATCAGGCGCTCCTGGGGGCAGTTCTACTCCGTCCTATAGGGTCACTATGAGTTGAAATCTACCGTAAAGGGTTTGGTTTTCAGTTTAGAGTAGGAATTAATCTGTTTTGTTCACTATTGTATCTTCACCACCAAGAATAATTGCCCAGTAGGAATATGAGAAATATTTTTCTAATGTATCTTGAATGAATTTGGTATAAAGCAAAGCAAGAAACTTAAAAGCTGTAGACCATTGTATCTAAAAATAGCCTTTAAGGTTTAGCTATTTTATCACTGTCAGAATAAAAATAAACAAAAGATACAATAATTTGTATTATTTGTTATATACATATGTGTATACAGATATATTATGTATGTATATATCTATATATCCTCACCAACATCCAGAAACCCTTTCTAGACTAGAAGCTATTTCTTTCACAACTCTTACCTTTTTAAAAAAACTTCTAGGATTTTTTTCTTGTTTTTTGTTTTTATTTCTTCTGGCAGAACATTCTGTGTAAGATTTAGAAAAAAATGTATAGAAGAACTAATATTTCATGACTGTAAATATAACTACATATCCTGAATTTTCAATAACAAATAATTGATAAAGAACAGGGATATAGATCTTGCCAGTTTTGAGAAAAGAGGCAACTGTTGCTGTTAATTCATTCAGTATCAGTTCAAATAAATAAATGTTTATATTTCACAATTAAAAAATATATTTTTAGCAATTGTAAAATGGTTATTTCGACTCAGTTATATATATGTTATTTAATGCACTAACTCTTAAATTTTCTCTCATTTTTCCCTAACCTGCTGCATCATCAGTAGAAGTGTTTTCCTCAAATTTTTAAACTTCTATTTTTCTCTCTTGTAAAAATCAACTTCTGTCATTCTTTATTACTGCATATCCTCCAAGTTGATATTTATTAAATTGGTAAAGCTAAATGAGTTATTAATCCAGCTACTCAAAGAATAAATATTGAATGAAATATTGACACAAAACTAAATTGATAAAGAATGAAAATTAATATAGTGCCAGATACAGGAAGAAACACACAGCGACCTGAGACTACTTCCCTAGCATTAAAAAAGATTGCTTATAGTTTGCAAAATGGCAATATATTTAATATGTTAGTATATTACAAAAACTAGTACCGATGTCTGCTTCAGAAGACTGATATCAGAGTTTTCTCTTTAAAATCCCCATGTGCTCAGCCTATACTGGTATTATGTTCCATAAAGTGTTGCAGTTTGGGATTATTAAGCACCATATTCATCACACGTGTATGTTGTTCAAAAATCACTTGCTAGTTCTATTTTTTTGTTTGTGTCATCGAGTCAATTTTAACTCATGGCTACTTTTCATTTCAAATTTATAAAGTGTGGCAAATCTTTAAGATACTTCCTTTAGTTTACTAGAGCAATTAATATCCGTTTATATTAATTCTCATAAATTCTGTGTCTGAAGATACCTCAGGAAAAGCTCTCCAAAGTGATAGGATCTTGCTGCTTCTAATTTGATTAACAAAGATTAAGTTCATTTAAAAGATATTACTCTATCATTGTTCTCTGATGTGCATTTTATTTCACTAAATACAATTTTGAAATAAAAATAAAATACATATTTGGCCAATTTACTACTAAATAATTATATATCTTAATTGAAAACTTGATGTCAAAATAACACAGGTAAATTGACATTTTTTTGTAAATTCTCTGTCACTATTATTAGTCATAATATTAAACTGCCTGTTGTGGGTCAGGCTGTACTTTCAAAGCTCTCTTGTGTGGAAAAGCTCCCAGCACATCGTGTTATTTTGACTGTGTCATCATTAGTGTCCCAAATGACTAAGCCATGTGCTATGAGATAATGCTTGTTTTTAATACACAAGGAAGGCGAATAAGTGTGCTCTTGCTTCAAATTGTGTTAAGACAACTTCAAAATGTATTGCAGAAAGCATAAAGTTTTGTCCAAATGTTTGCGAGGTACACTGACGTTGCAAAACAAACAAAAAAAAAAATCCCACATTTTTAAAAACCATTTGATATACTTTCCAAAATACAATCTTAGTTACTCCTTAAAATAATCCTGTATAATAAGTTTTCATCTTCATTAAATAGAAGTGGATCCTGCAAAATAGTGCCATTTGCAGTGTGAAAGTACTCAGATGCTTGACCTCAGGTCTTCTGAGGACAATTCATGACTGCCTGATAGAAAGTACTTCAATCTAATAACTTTGTGCTATACATTAAATTGTATTATTATATAGATATTAAATGTCCTGAGTTAAATAATTACATTATAATATGTATGAGAGTGTTCTTCTTAATAAATGAATGCTGAATTATCTAGGAAGAAGGGGCATTATGTCTGGAACTGACTCTCAAATGGCTCAGGAAAAAAAATAGTGAATTTATACAAGCCAAAAAATGGTAAATCTGAGTTAAGCGTCTATAGATTGTTTAGCATTTACCACATATGTAATACTAGCTTTTCATTTTTTATGGATTTAATTCATGTTTCTTTCCTTAAGGAATTTGCACAGGATACAAATTCAAACAATACGTTAAAAGGAAGAGGTGTTCTCATTCCCAAACTCAGGAGAAAGATTTCAATAAGTGTTAAGTATAAGCATAATTATGTGTTACAAATTTTATAAATGTCTGGTAGTTTTTATATGATCAAAAAATATTCCCTTTTGTTCTTACTTTTATTATATTTTCTTTATTTTTAGTATGACTAGACGTTGAAATTTAACAAATGATTTTTCTACATCTATCTAGATGATCAGGAACGCTGGTGACATAGTGGTTAAGAGTTCAGCTGCTAACCAAAAGTTCAGCAATTCACATCCACCAGGTGCTCCAGCAGTATGTTGACAGGGAACTGCCAGAAACTCAAGTCAGATTCAGAAGAGGACATGGAACCAGGGATATCATTAGCTGATGTTAGACGGATCCTGGCTGAAAGCAGAGAATACCAGAAAGATGTTTACCTGTGTTTTATTGACTATGCAAATACATTTGATTGTGGGGATCATAAAAAATTATGGATAATCTTGCAAAGAATAGTAATCCTAGAAAAATTAATCATGTCATGAGGAACCTGTATATAGATCAAGAGGAACTTCTTCGGACAGAACAAGGAGATACTGCATGGTTTTAAGTTCGGAAAGGTGTGCATCAGGGTTCCATCCTTTTACCATACCTATTCAATCTGTATGCTGAGCAAATAATCCCAGAAACTGGACTATATGAAGAAGAATGGGGCATCAGGATTGGAGGAAGACTC
>NW_004444257.1:539489-551605 GCF_000243295.1 Trichechus manatus latirostris
CAATAAGCAATATCATGATAAATGGAGAAAAGATTGAAGTTGTCAAGGATTTCATTTTACTTGGATCCACAATCAACACTCATGGAAGCAGCAGTCAAGAAATCAAAATACTCATTGAGTTGGGCCAATCTGCTTCAAAAGACCTCTTTAAAGTGTTGAAAAGCAAAGATGTCACTTGGAAGACTGAAGTGCGCCTGACTCAAGCCATGGTGTTTTCAATTGGCTCATATGTATGCGAAAGCTGGACAATGAATAAGGAAGACTGAAGAAGAATTGATGCCCTTGAATTGTGGTGTTGGCGAAGAATATTGAGTATACCATGGACTGCCAAAAGAACGAACAAATCAGTCTTGGAAGAAGTACAACCAGAATGCTCCTTTGAAGCAAGGATGGTGAGACTTTGTCTCACGTAATTTGGACATGTCATCAGGAGAGACCAGTCCCTGGAGAAGGACATCATGCCTGGTTAAGTACAGGGTCAGTGAAAAAGAGAAAAACCCTCAAGGAGATGGATTGACACAGTGGCTGCAACAATGAGCTCAAACATAACAAAAATTGTGAGCATGGTGCAGGACCGAGTAGTGTTTCCTTCTGTGGTGCATAGGGTCACTGTGAGTCGGAACCAACTTGACACCTAACAACAACGGGCGCTCCTTGCAAACCCTATGGGACAGTTCTACTCAGTCCTGTAGGGTCGCTATGAATTAGAATTGACTTGACGGCAATGGGTTTTTTTTTTTTTTTTGGTTTTATCTAGATGATCATATGACATTTTACTTTTTTATGTTTATGTGGTCAATTATATTGATTGATTTTCAAATGTTAACATGTCCTTCCATTTCCAAGCTTGTTGTATTATGCTTTGAAGTTACTGCTGGTTTCAGTTTGGTGGTTTTTTTTGTGGAATTGTTGTTTCTATGCCCATGAGAGAATTTAGTCTGTAATTTTTCCTTTTTTTATATATTAGTAAGTAAATACCTAACAAAATATTTGCCATTTCAACATTTTTGATGTATGCAATGCAATGACGTTAGGTATATTCATCCTGTTGTGCAACAATCACTACTATCTTTTTTCAACTTTTTCCATTACTCTTAACATAAATTCAATTCCCCCAGAGTAATGACTCCTTCTTACCTCCCTGCCTCCCACCTCTGGTAACCACTAATAGACTTTGATTTCTATACACTTGCCTATTATAGATAGTTCATATAAGTAGGATCATACAATATTCGTCATTTTGTGACTCACTTATTTTACTCAGTATAATGTTTTCATTGTTCATCCATGTTGTAGTATGTATCAGGACTTCATTTCTCTTTACGGCTAAGTAGTATTTTATTATATGTAGTCATATTTTATTTATCCATTCATAAGTTGCTGGACATTTAGGTTGTTCTCACCCTTTGGCCACTGTGAGTAGTGTTACTGTGTACATCGGTATACAATTTTCTGTTCATGTTCCTGCTTTCAGTTATTTTGGTATATACGTAGGAGTGGAATTGCTGGATCATGTGGAAATTCTATATTTAATTTTTTGAGAAACTGCCAAACAGTTTTCCACAATGACTGTGCCTTTTACAATACCACTAGCAGTGGATAAGAGTCCCAATTTCTCCACATCCTTGCCAACACCTATTGTTTGATGTTGATCATAGCCATCTTAGTGGAGATAAAGTGATATCTCATTGTGGTTTTGATTCGCATTTCCCTATGACTGCTGTCTTTTAGCAGTTTTTCGTATGCTTGTTGGCCTTTTGTATTTCTACTTTGATGAAATATCTATTCAGATATTTTGCTCATTTTTTTCATTGAGCTACTTTTCTTTCTGTTTTTAAGTTGTAGGAGTTCTTTATATATACTAGGTATTAAACCTTTATCCAATATATAGTCCCCCAAATTTTCTCCCTATCTGTAGGTTGTCTTGTAACTTGGTTGATAGTCTTTTGATGAACAATAGTTTTTAAATTGGATGAAGTCCTATTTATCTATTTTGTCTTTTGTTGCTTGTGCTTTTGGTGTCATATCTAACAATAACCATATAATCTTGAAAAACAAAAAAAGTAAGAAGACTTATACTTCTCAATCTTGAAACCTACTATAAAGCTACAATAAACAAAAACGGTCTGGTATTGGCGTAATGATATACATATAGACCAATGGAATAGAATTGTAAGTCTAGAAATAAACCCAACCATCTATGGCCAACTGATTTTTGAACAGGTGATAAATCCATTCAATGGGAAGAGAAAAGTCTCTTTAACAAATGCTGCTGGAATTCTTAGATTTCTGTATGCAAAAGACTGTAACTAGATCCATACCTCACACTATATACAAAAATTAACTAAAAATGGATCAAGGACCTAAATGTAAGAAATAAAACTATAGCTCTTAAAAGGAAACAAAGGAGTAATGCTTTGGGACCTAGTTTTTCCTTTTTTATAATGTCAGAGTTGTTATGAGTGTTATTCTAGTCTTGCAAAAATGGTGAGTTTTTCACTTTTCAGATAATCTGGTAAAGTTTGTATAACTTTGGCATTATTTTTTAAAATTCTTTATTAAATACTTCACTGGAAAATCATGTTAAGCTATAGTGGTCTTTTAATTATTGATTTGATTTTAATAGATTTATTATTTTGTTTTTTTTATTTTTTATTAGAATAAATTGGTTAGATTTTATGCCAGCTTAATTAAAAATGTTTGAGTAAAAGTTATCAACATAATTTAACTTCTTGCTTCCTACTTGCTACACATGTTTATAATTTGTGTCAAAAATAGTGATGTGGAAATATGTAATTTTGGGCTTGTAGGATATTTTAATCTGGGACATCTGGAAATTCTGTATGCTGCCCCTGGATGTGGGAACCTGAAGTAAGATCCTCTCTATTTCCATTTTTTGGCAGATAGGACATTGACATGGAGCCTAGACTTACCTAAATTGACTGTCCTGCCAATAATCACAGTTCTTGATTGAGTGACTCAGTTGGAAAGACAGTAAATAGTAATTCTGATAGATTTAACAAGGGCAAATACATCCATTGGCAATGATAATATACACGGGTGAGTGACATGTCCTGACCTACTGTTAGGGATTATTACTTTCCCCAGCCCTACTGATGTGGCCCTTTTAAGAATCTACTTCTTCATTCTTTCGTGATCCTTTCCCACTCTCTGTATCTTTAAATAATTTTACTTTTGCCTAAGTCAGCCAGAGTTGAATTCTATTGCTTGTAAGAAACAAGTCTGACTGGTAGTGACTGCAATGCTCTATTAGGCTCTAAAAGTTTCTGGCACATTGTTGCTGCTTAGTATTTGTATGGCGGTGAGGATATTTTTATTCATTAGAATTCATCTTAGTGAGAGCATTGCTTAATATACTAGGTAGAAATATTTTGTTATGCTACCTGGAACTGAGAATGAGATCCTTATAAAATGACCACTCATAGACAAAAAGAGAATTGGGTTACTCCTGACAGAGAAATAATGAGACAGACAGATAATACAGCCAATGAAATGGCATAATACTAGGTGTTGGATAATTTGATTTTTCCTTATTAAAAGAAGACAGACAAAGAACTATTAAAATAGTGATGTTATTATTAAAAATGGAAATGTGGACTAAGTGGGAATTGGTGTCTATGATGGCAAGAAGTGAATATATAATAACTTAAGATGATTATTCAGAAGTATTATTGTAAGTATTATTATAAGCATATGATTCATAAACACACTGGTAACCCTAAAGGAACTAAGAATCCTTCATATTTCATCTTTCATATTTCTTCATATTTCAATATTTTTAGTTTTGTCACTTGAACTCTCTGCTATCACAAAAATAACTGAGGCATATCAGAATCAAGTCTTTTTTAGATATTTTTAGTTAGATTATCTGATTGCATTCCACCACTTTCTCAATAACAAGTCACTCATTCTTCAGTTAATGAGCTATCTTGCAAATGGATATAGAATATTTGAGTAAAAATCAGAATTGAATGATATCAGTTCTGTTGATCAGAGGATGTCATTCTGTTCTCACATATATAAATAACAATGGGACGAAGAATACAAATTTTATATTATGTGTTGGTAAATGCTACTACAGTTGCAAGTAGCAGAAACTAATGTTAACTGGTGAGACTAAATAGACACAGAGAGAGAAAGCAAACAAGGAAAGGAAGGAAGGAAGAGGAATTATGGTTGAGGCACTGGGTTATTCCATGCAGTATAAAGGGAGAGTTGAGCAAACAGCCTCTGAATGAGCAAAGGCGCTACTGGGAATCTGATAACCATAATTAGGGCTGAAGACCTTTGGGGTTTTGAATTTTTCTCTTTACCTGTGACCTCTACTCTTTGCTTCAGGTCTCTTTCATTCTCCTTTCTTGCTACACACAAGCTTCCTTGATGTGATGGAAAATTGAGCTACCAATAAATGGTAATGTTTAAAGCTTTAGTCACTTTGAGATACATAAAAAGCCAAACATTCCCTGGTCCGCAAGTTCAAAACATTGATGAAAGGACTTGTTCAACTTATGGTTAAAAAAATCATATGTATATAAAATACCATTTGAAATCAGAAATCATCTATAAAGTAGAAAATTCAGTAATGGTTATTACTATTCAATCGCTATTAACTTCCAGTGTCTCTAATATCATACTGTGTCACACATACTGTGTATTTTAGGAAGTCCATCAGTGTGAATTATCCAATAGATTAGTCAGAAACAAAATGGTATGAAATACTCTCCACTTTATTTTTTAAACATTCTAGATGCTTAATGCAGTGTCTAGCATGGGAAAATTCTCAATAAAAAAATGTATAAAAGACTAAATAATATGTTTACTATAAATCAACACTCCAGCTAAGATTTAATTTTAGTATTACTGAATATAAGCTGGTTAGAATTTAAAATTAAGCTGATTACACTTCCCCTTAATTTGTGGGCTACTAGAAAGTTTCATGTTCCACAAAGTTTTTACCCTGTCCACATGCTCTCCTTAGAACCAAACTATTGTTCTCTCAAGCTCTGCAAGGCTGAGGTAAAGGCCAACAGTAGCCCATTGGAAGCAGGTGTATACAATGAAGTTATTGAATCAGAGGGAACACAACTGAACATGAGCAATCAGGATGAGCACCAAGAAAAATAATGGAGTCAGAGGAAATTATTCATAGAAAAAATCATGTGTTTAGCAATCTAAGAATATAATTTTGTCCTTATTTCCTCCACATTGAACTATTTTGTCTCTTTTGCAGCTTTAAAGATACGTGTGTAATATAGTTAATAATTTCTGCATGCACATACTAAATCATTATCACAAATAAATTCTTGTATAAAGAGCCCATCAAATAAACTAGCTTGAATTAGCCATAATTTTTACTAAAGGTTTTACTATCAAAACTTGTCTCAAATTTTAATATGCTTACTCACAGAACACCTGCTTTAATTTAATATTTTTAATGGAAATTTAAAGCCCTAATTTCTTTAACTTCTAAATATCTAATTCTGTAGCATGAGATTAAAAAAGTTAAATAAGCTCTAAGAAAACATAACACAAAACTAAACTTTTATATCTTGCTTAAATTTTTGTTTTGTTTTTAATTTAAGCAAAATAAAGCAGTATGCAAGTATTTTTATACATTTTCCATAAAAGATGTAATATTGTGCACTTGTACTAATATAATTTTAATTCATTTTCTTCCTTTTATTTCTTGACAAACAAGCTATTTTCTGGAGAAATTCACAAGTTGAGTCATCTTGCTACTTTATTTTTTGTTCATAATACATATATTTTTGATTATTTCTCATCTTAGTTTTTTTAATCAAAATCTCAGCACAGAAATAGAGAAAATATAGTGAAGGTATGTATCAAAAACCTCTCTAATATAAAAAAAAAAAAAAAAAAAAAACCCATTGCTGTCAAGTCGATTCCGACTCATAGCAACCCTATAGGAGGAATAAGACTGCCCCATCCAAGGAGCTGCTGGTGGATTCGAACTGCCTAACCTTTGGTTAGCAGGAGAACACTTAACCACTGGGTCAGCAGGGCTCTAATATAGCCTCTCTAAAATTCTTATGAAAGCTTGTACATAAGAGAAAAAAAAAAGTCTAACATTTAAAAAGAGAAACAAAAAATATGCACATTTCAGATTCCAACAGAAATTCCTTCTGTTGTTCTTGTTCCAGTTGCCAGTTGTCACTGAGTTGATTCTGGTTCATGGCAACGCCATGAGTTTCAGAGTAGAACTGCTCTCCATAGAGTTTTCAAGGCTGTGACCTTTTGGAAGCAGATAGTCAGTCCTTTCTTCCAAGGTGCCTCTGAGTGAGTTCAAACTTCAAACCTTTTGTTAAGTAGCCCAGCACTTAACATTTTGTGCCACATGCTATTCTTGTTAGTGGGTAAAAATTCATTCTACGTGCAGACGTCTTCACACCCATGTCCCAATTTCATTCTCAGTTTGAGTGGCCCCACGGTCACTCATCTGAGTTCATCTAGGCTTTAAGTTTTCAGCATAAACTCATAATTTTGCTTCAATGAAGCTTTAGATAAGGTAACATGAGAATGGGAGAAAAAGGCAGAAGAGTCTTTCCACTCTTTCTAAAAGCTATTATAGATCGCAGTTTAGAGAAAAAGGAAATCCTATATTCCCGAGGAAAAAAAAAATCATATTCGATCTGAATGTAGAAAGTGTATTAAAATCCAATTATTTGAGCCTGAAGTATTACAAGTCATGAGTACCTGTTAACAAGGAGTGTGTTTTTTGTGGTGTATTATGACTAGGCAGGGGAGACGATGACCTTATAACAATGTGTTCTTCAATGCTACTTATGGCATGGGGGTTCATACTCAATCTTTTAATTTCATTGAATTGTTTTACAGACTATTTCATCCAACCACCATGTCTGAAACAAAATGTGAGACATAATTCAACAAATAAGAAACATAATAGGTAAGTTTTAAATACAACACTGAAAAGGGTATCAGTTTCAAACAATATTCATATTTTGTCTTGCATAAAATATTGGAAAATTACATAATTAAAATAAGGTTTTCATATCCTATCCATGGATTTTTATCTTTCTGTGCCCCTTTGAGCTATTTGGCTTTTCGGTGTTGACTGATACAGTAAAGGGAAACCAGGACCCTGGGAAAACAAACTCTTAATTAAATATCTTAGTAGTTTTGGAAGGGAGAAAAAATAATTTTCTATCTCCCATCTTCTATTCGTTCCCTATTACAGGAGTAGAAGTAATAAAATTCCACTTGTTTGAGAAAAGCAACAAGAGTAAAAGAAAGGAAAAGAGATACCCTACATTTGTATGTACTTCAGTTTCCACAAAAACCCAGATTTTCCACATTATTCCATGTTATCCAGACCCTAATACCTACATTGTCTACATGCTTTATTCATTCACTCTTATAATCCCATTTACCAAGCCTTCCCACATTTTCAAAACCCTTCCACTTGAACTCTGAACTTATTCATCATTAGCAAAATCCCTAGTACCCACAACCTCTTCTCTAAATGTTCCTTTTACTGATCAATTTAGCCAAAAATGGGCTCTCCTTGGAGGTCATTGCTGCGCTGTAGCCCTTTAATGCAGTGGTTGTTTTTCCATCACATACTCCATTCCTCTGACCCTGGAGATGGAACTGATGAACTTGTTACTCATACCAAACTATAAAAACCGAATTTGTTGCCGTCGAGTCGATTCCAACTCATAGCAATCCTATAGGACAGAGTAGAACTGCCCCATAGGGTTTCCAAGGAGTGGCTGGTGGATTTGAACTGCCAACCTTTTGGTTAGCAGCCAAGCTCTTAAATACTGCGCCACCAGAGCTCTTCTGTTGCTCATAATTGCTCTTCATCAAAGATTTTAAAAACTGACTCACTGGTACTGCCTACAGTGCTGCTCTTGCCATAATTCTTAATGATTTAAAGAATGGAGTTAGTATTTTCAATAACTAGGTCCCATATTTCCTTGACCTCCTTTCCTCTAATAATTTTTTTCTTACCGTTCCTCAGCTGCTTACTCAATATGCATACTTTTGATAAAAAATTCCCATTATTTATAACTTTACCCTGTCCATAGCTTCTATTCAAAGTATATTACTCTTCAGCCATCGATTCTATCTTTCTACATCATTCCACAATACATGTAATTCTTTAAAACACTGGAACATGCATCCCATTGATTTTACCACTTTCTCATAGTGCCTCATTCCTCTCATATTCTTCATACTCTTGTTACCCAACTAATAGTCCCATCTTCATGATCATGCTTTAAAAATATCTTGAAGTTATTTTCCATTCCTTTCTCCTGTCTTAATCCCTATACTGGTTAAATACAAAGTAGTATTTACTTCATACCTAATTCCAGATAGGTGTATGTGGTTGAAAAAACTCATAAAACTTGACTGATTGATATGACTTTTAAGTTCAGGACACTTCATCTCTAATAATTTCTTAGTATTTCCAACATATCTACTACATTTTCTACTCCACTCTCCCATTTTTCTGGATTCCTTTTTCACAAATTCTCTTATCTCTTCAAACCTCCAGTACTTCTTCCGTTCTCAAACTGTATTAACAAACGTGCTACCGTTTCACAGAGTAAACAGAAGCTATCAAAAGAGGTATTCCACATGCTTCTACCTGTATATAAATGAATTTGCATCTACATACATTGCTTCATCTACTGTTAGGATGGACAAACTCTGTGTTCTCTTTTCTAAGGCCAACTTTCTTTGTAAACTTGATCCCATCCCTTCTCGCATGCTCAGATATTGCTCCAGGGTCTATAGTCTTCTTCTCCACTACTACAATGTTTCTCTACTGGATTATTATAATCGAGCATACAAATATGTTATTACATCTCCCTTCTAAAAATATAAGTACTTAAATATATACATATGTACTCTTATGCATGCACATTCACACAAATACACACATACAATTTTCACTTATCTTTGACTCCTCTCTTTCCCTTTCGTCCACATGGAAACCATCTTAATATCCAATAAATTATGTTTTTAAAATGTATACACACACACACTATAATCACTCCCATCACCCTGATACAAACCAAAGTCATCTGCCACACGGATTATGTAAATATTTTCTAAAACTTCCTTCCTCCACATACAGTATTCATGTAGCAGTCAGAGATATCTTTTTAAAACAAAAATCAGATCATATCAGCACTCTTCACTAATTCCTGCAGTGGTGTCTCATCTTATTCAGAGTAGAAGCCAAAGTCCTTACAATGACCTACAAAAGCTACATATAATTTTCTCCCACCACCACATATATTGTTCACTGACTTCATTTTCAATCTTTCTTCTTGCTCATTCTCTTCTAGTGATATTTGCCTCCCTCTAGGTAATGGACACATCAAGCTGGTTTGTACTTCAAGGTCTCTGCACTCTCCCTTTCGTCTCTCTGAAATCCTTCCCTCCCTGCCGTAGATGATGGCTGCACTTCTTTCTTCTGTTTTTGCTAATGTGATTTTGTCATACAGGCTCTTCCTGATTACACTCTAAAAACAAGTCAGACACACCCGACACGCCCTATTCCTGTTATCAGGCACTTCATAACTACATAAACAAAACAAACAAACAAAAACTGTTGCCATAGAGTCAGTTCAGACTCGTGAGGACCTCATGTGTGTCCGAGTAGAGCTGTGCTCTATAGGATTTGCACTGGCTGATTTTTCAGACCTCTCTTTTGAGTCTACTCCGGGTGGGTTCAAGCCAACCTTTTGGTTAGTGGTCAAGCATTTAACCGTTCGCACCACCCAGGAACTCCCCAGAACTAAATAGCACACATCATTTATTTGTTTATTCCTCGCTCCAGTTGAATGTGAGGCTCATAATGGCAAGAACTGTATCTGTTTTGTGCACTGATACAGTCCCTGTATCAGAAAATTACCGAACACTTAGTATATGCTTGACAAATATTTCTAAAGGAATGAATGAATGAAGTAAAGGTATATTGAGGTATCAGAGATAGAAGCCTTTTATACTGCTCCACAAACTAAACACTTAGGAATCAGTAAGACTTCTAGAAACATATGTACAATTTGAACAGAAGATCTCATTCTAGTTTCAGGATAAAGCTCCAAGAATGAAGCAAGATTCCAGAGAAATGTTGGTTTACTATGTGTTCATCGAAATAGATCTTTGCATCACAAGACTACTAGTGCTGAACCAGGAGGAAAAAAAAAAATATATATATATATATATTTTAAACTTAAAAGTAGACTAGAAATTGGAAAGAGAGCTGGTGGACTTGAAGTTGTCAGCAAGATTTCCATAAATGCAATCCCCTTGAGATCTATATGGATAAATGATGGAGGTGGACATGTGGGGTCATACAGGGTTGATTTATCAGAGAATGTCTTCAGGCATTGATATTATTGAGTACAGCTGAGTTACTTTGCCTTCCAGCTTTGGCACAATAAAAACATTTTTTTCCAGAATACAGAAAGAAATGACTGGTGAGAGACTTTGCATTATTCACCTATCTTCCTTTTAAATCTCTGTTTACAACCCTGATTTATGGGAATGTTTCTCCAAAACCTATCTATAGACTTTGTCAGTGATAGTAATGTTGATAGATTTTTTCAAATTACAAAGATAGCAAGTTAATGCTACTATTTAAATTTTATTTCATGACAACTAATGATTATCCATGATCTCTCAATTTGGCTTTTGATATAATCTGCTAAATTAATTGCATTACCTTTAATAATATGGAAGGATCTGGTATTTTCTTGTTTGTTCACTTTCTTGAATAACAAGGATTTCAATATTAGACTTAGAATGAGTCATATATATATGTCATTTAATCATTTTGATAGAATAATAAAACATAAATTATATTTACAATGAGGCATAGATTTAAATGAAGGACATTTGCTCAGACTATCCCAAAGATAATGAAAAATAATATACAGAAGTTTAGAAGACAATCAACCAGAAATGAGTGTTTCTTTATAAATATTATATTTTCCACCAAAAGAAAATTGCCAGATAGTTTTATTTAGAGCAGCAGGTAGCTATAGTATTTTACCCACCAAAATATCCTTTTATTGAATAGGAAAACATTACTATAATTTTCACTAGTTATTTCTCAATATGGTTAAATATATGGGATATTACTACTGCTTACACTTTATAAAGATTATTTTCTTAATTACACTGTAAAAGGGGGATTATAAACACATTGTAAGCTGGTTTTCAACATTCTAGCCATTCTTTAACGATAATAAGCCTGTCTTTCTGAAAACAGAGCAAGATTTTTTCTGGAATAGTTTGACTGATTTCATAACAGAGCTGGATCGAATAATTTAATGAATGAAATCTGGCTAAATAAATAAGCATCTTCATCTTCAAATTTATACAACAATCTCAATGCCATATCACACAAAAATTAAAATTGTGTGTATGGGGCAGGGGAACTTATGATTCATTTCATTTTCATTGATCAACGAATTTCTCATTTTTGTCAGGAGATAGTGGGAGAAGTTGCAATCTATGTGAGTAAATTAATTGCATACTCTAGTTATTTTCCAATCTAATAGAAATGAACAAGTGACACCTAAGTTTAGGTAAATAGACTTTTTGTGGTCTTGTTAACATTTAAAAAATTTTTTTTTCAATTAACATGCAAATGAAAATAGCCTTCCTAGTATTACAAAACAGATTTTATAACAAAAAGAGATGGGAATTTCTGGGGTGCTTGAGAAACATTGTAATTTCCACAACTTAGAGAAAATAAAGGCAATATTGTATATTTCCCAGTTTAACACAAAGATCTGAGAGCAGATTAACAACAACAAAACTCCTTCACATTACATTCTTTTAGAAATGTTATAAAAAAGAAATATTCAAACTTATTTTTTATTAAATAGGCAAATATATAGCATTTTGATCCCAAATATTATCCCAAAAACTTTATTGACAAAGTCCCTGTCATGGTTTGAATTATGTCCCCTCAAAAATGTGTGTATCAATTTGGCTAGGCCATGATTCCTGGTACCCTGTGATTTTCCTGTATGTTGTAAACCTGCCTCTATGATGTTAATGAGGGAGGATGGGTGGCAGTTGTGTTAGTA
>NW_004444257.1:551705-557488 GCF_000243295.1 Trichechus manatus latirostris
ACAGAAGTGAGCAGTGAGACAGGGGGACCTCATACCATCAAGAAAGCAGTGCCAGGAGCAGAGTGCATCCTTTGGACAGGAGTCCCTGCGCTGAGAAGCTCCCAGTCCGGGGGAACACTAATGAGAAGGCTGACAGAGAGAGAAAGACTTCCTCTGGAGCTGACACCCTGAATTTGGATTTTTAGCCTACTTTGACTGTGAGGAAATAAACTTCTCTTCGTTAAAACCATCCACTTGTGGTATTTCTGTTATAGCAGCACTAGATGACTAAGACAGTCCCATTAGAATATGCAAGATTCAGTAAATATTTGTTGAATTGTTTTTTTTTTTTAAAAAAAACGCTTTTTATAAAAATATGTTTTGAGAAGATTTCATGAGGACAGAGAAGTGGAAATGTAAGGACTGGATCAATCTGCACATTTTGGAAGTTCAATTCATGCTGATCCCTACTGCACAGAAACAATTAGGGCAATGAAAAAGGACTATGAAATTAATACTCTCTAAAATAAATGTACTGTTGTTGGTAAGGGGCAGTTGTTCAAACAGAACAAGGGAATACTGCATTGTTTAAAATCAGAAAAGTTGTGTGTCAGGGTTGTATCCTTTCACTATACTTATTCAATCTGTTGCTGATCAAACAATCCAAGAAGTTGGACTATATGAAGAAGAACATGACAACAGGATTGGAAGAAGGCTAACAGCCAGTGATATTCAGATGATATAACCTTGCTTGCTGAAAATAAAGAGAATTTGAAGCACATACTGATGAAGATCAAAGACTACAGCCTTCAGTATGGATTATACCTCAACATCAAGAAAACAAAAGTCCTCACAACTGTACCAATAAGCAACATTATGATAAACAAGAGAAGAGATTGAAGTTGTCAAGGATTTCATTTTACTTGAATGGACGACCAACCCCTGTGGAAACAACAAACGATGTATTGCATTGGGCAAATCTGCTAAAAAAGACCTCATCGAAGTATTAAAAATCAAAGATGTCATTTTGAGGACTAAGGTGCACCTAACCCAAGCCATGGCATATGCATGTGAAAGCAATGCAATGAATAAGGAAGATGGAAGAAGAATTGATGCCTTTGAATGTTGGTATTGGAAAAGAATATTGAATATACCATGGACTGCCAGAAGGACGAACAAATCTGTCTTGGAAGTACAGTCAAAATGCTGCTTAGAAGTGAGGATAGCGAGACTTTGTCACACAGACTTTGGACATGTTATCAGGAAGGACCAGTCCCTGGAGAAAGAGGTTATGCTTGGTAGAGGGTCAGAGAAAAAGAGGAAGACTCTCAAGTAGATGGACTGACACAGTGGCTGCAACAATGGGCTCAAACACGGCAATGATTGTGAGGATGGTACAGGACCAGACAGGGTTTTGTTCTGTTGTACATAAGGTCGCTGAGTCATAACAGGCTCAAGGGCACCTAACAATAACAGCAACAATATAAATGTACCATAAAAGAAGCATAACCATACCTTAACTAAGAATTACACTGAAACCTTTCTTTTAGGCAAGCAAAGAAGAGGGAAAATTCAGAGCTAGAAATAAATGAATGATGTTTGAGGAACTGAACTAGTTGTTTGGCTGGTCCTAAACAGAAGTTGTCAAAAATCTGAACTCTATTTTCTCACCTTTTGACTTTCGTAGTTTAGATTTATTTTTGTTCTTGATTTATATCTAAAAGATTTAATATGATAGAGAATGATAACAGAAATTGTGGCTGGCAGGCAGTCCTAGAAGTAATCTTGGTGAAAAAAAAAAATGTATGTAACAGTGATATAAAGCTCCAGCCTAAAGTTAATGTAATCAGGACACTTGGGCATGGGCTAAAATACAGCAAGAGCCAAACTGAATGCCAGGACCAAATAAAGAAGGCTTGGGCAAGGATCTATTACTAAGGAAAACTACAACGTAAATTAGAAGAGTGAGACAAACATCTTTGTATGATCAAAACTACATAGCAAAATTCAGGCCTATAACTCCCAGTGTCACTCCATACACATTAGATACCAGGTCTGCTACTGTGAAGCTAATACGACATACATATCAATAAGTATTATATAGATATAGATATATATTTATACATTTTGTTAATATTGAACAATAAAACCCGAAGGACAGGGTTCCTAACAAGCCTTTTGCCGGATCAGAATTGTTTAAGGGAATTTGGAATGGTTGAATCAAGTTGGAAATTTTCTGTTTTCTATAAATCCAACTAATAATCCAGAAAATACTGGTTTAGTTAGTTAAAATTACATTAGAATTAGGAATTCCAAAGCACACCCTAAGTGTGATTTGTTATGGTTTTTATGTTTAGCTTTTTTGCTCTATAGACTTTCAGAAATATCTTGAACTACTGTATAACATACAGTTTTAAATTTGTGATTAATAAATGATAGGCAGAAAAACCTCATCATCATAAGTCATGTGAAAATCTATCATGCATAAGTGACTTTCCACCTAAATAAGAAAACATATCTGAGGGTATGTTTATATATTACTTGGGGTTAATTTTATTGCTTCTGCTTTCAAAATTTATAGGAATACAAACAGGCAATGTTTCAAGGGCCTTACAGCACACAAGAAAGTAAGTACCCTACACACTCAGTAAGAAAATGTAAACTTACCTTCATGAGGGCTGCACTGCTTTTTCTTTCCAATTGACATAATGGAAAGAAGTGATTACATTCTTCCATTAATCTCTGTGATAGCACTGTGAGAAGAATGTTGGCACTACAGGACAAAAGCAGTGACAGTTGCCATAGCATGCTCAAAAAAGACCTCCACAAGACCAAAATGTAAGCAGATACTGACAAAAGGCAATGTTTGACACTTACTATGCAAGAATAGCAACATGTCAGTCATTACCCCTGTCTGGAGATTTTAAATGTGAAACTTTCAAATTAGACATTAGATCAATTGCATTGAATTGCAAAGTGACAACAGCAACCCTGAGCCTTAAGCTGGAAAAAAAAAAAAATTGTTCATGATATTTATTTTCTTTCTCATTTTGAAAACTCTGGTCTAGATAAAAATTTTGGCACATGCACATCTCTTCTTCCCTCCAAAACTTCCACAGAGTGGCCTTCAAAATAAGCAAATACAAATCAAAAAATAAAACCAAGCTAAGCTAAAAAATGGCATCATGACTAGAAACTAGGAGTTGATATCATAAACCTCACAGAATCTTTAAGGGGTTTATTTTAGACAGTCTGCAGATGGGAACAGACTAAAAGAGACTTTTTGAAATAGAACAACATCCAGGGAAGAAATGAGAAGCATCTACTAAAACTCACTCACTCCATAGGGCAATAAGAGTACAAACAAAACGAATGTCCTACCACCGCCCTCCCAAAAAAAAAAAATCTCTGTGAACATTATCAGTTAGTTTAACACTAGCATCAATGGGATGACCATATTTAATATTTTATCACAATCATCCTTTTCAGGCAGAGGACAGAGATCAAAGTTTTCCTTTAGCATAAAAGACACAACAAACTCAGGGAAGTAAATGTAAACTTCTACACTGACTACTTTTAATAATACAGATTTCTCACTCAACCCGGCTATTTAATTTCTAAACTAATATTGTAAATTTAATGAAAATTTATATTTTCCCCACACCTTCAATGTTAATATAAAGGCTTTGAACAGAAACTAACAAAATCTCAGCCACCATCATGAGGATACCTACACAATAGTAAGTCAACTCTGAGTAAACACAGCTCTTCCTCTTTATGAGCAACAAAGATTTTTAAAGACTATGAATTAAAAGAAACCCACAATAATGAATTGAAAAGACTATATCCTTTGAAATAAAGTAAGAGAATAGAAACATCACCTTTCAAAATATCTAATTTATATTGTTAGAAGGATTCAAAATAAACAGAAGAAACACACACTCACACACATGATCTTATTCATAGTAGCAATAATTATTAAAATTTAGGGAAAATGTAACCATAATCTGTAGAAGATAGGACCAAAATTTCAAAATATTATGGAAAGTTTAGAGAAAAATTAAATTGTATAACTAATTTCATTTTAGCTAAGTTATTGTCTTTTGTGTGAGGCACCATTATTCAGTATACTACTAAAAATATAGAGCCCAAGACCTAATTAACCTGTGACATCATCAATTAATAATGCATCCCAGTTTAATTTTTATCATATCTGCTTTCGAAGTTTATAGGAATACAAACGGAATGCTTCAAGGGCCTTACCCTACACTACTTACTTAGCAAAAAAATGTAAACGTATAGGTATATGCTTCGAGACCTTTAATGTACAGTGGCAGATGTTGGAGTCAAATCTACTTTTCTGAATATTCCTTCTCACTTCATTTTTCAAGATTAACAAACATTTCTCATACTATATTTCATTATTCATGAAGTACAGACACCTTGAGATAAACTGCATGTTCTCTTTTTTTAATATTTCTCCTTCTACTTTCCTCTGTATAAATGATTTCCAAACTATTTTCACTTAACTTTCTTGGAGGCATCTCAATGTCATTTCTGGCAGTCAGGCTACAGACAAGTGAGCAGAACCCGTAGCACTCCTGCTGTCTGCTTTAGTCAGAGAAGCTCTGCGTTTAACTACTTTCCATTTTAGCTTGACGAAGGTAGAGAAACTTACCAACACGATAGGATTGACCTATCATTATTTATCAAGGCTGAACATTCATATTTCTGAAATTATACTATATTTGTTGATACAAATAGACAGTAGGAGATTTCTTTTTATTATTATTACCTAACAAAAATCAGAAATGTCAAAGGCCTATATGCATTTTCATACAGGATCAAGAAAGGGTTTTATTTGATAAGTTAATGAGGAAGTATTTGTGTAAGGTGTGTCTTGAGTCAATCTCTTTTGAGATAAAGAAGAGCAGATTAGGCATAGAGAGGCAAGCAGAAATGTGCGAAGAGAAATGCCAAGCCACTGTGTCTATCCATCACTTTGAGGGTCTTCCTCTTTTTCACTGACCCCCTACTTTATCAGGCATGATGTCCTTCTCCTGATAACGTATCCAAAATATGTGAGACAAAGTCTCATCATCCTCGCTTCTAAGGAGCATTCTGACTGTACTTCTTCAAGATAGATTTGTTTGTTTTTCTGGAAGTACCACTGAATATATATATCTATATATATATATATATATAGTCTAAAATGTATCTAATTATAACAAAAGTAGAATGAAACAAAATGCATTTCCTCACTGAAATATTAAAAAACATATATTGAAATTTTCTTTTATACAGCCAAACCTAGAAACTGGCTCCAAGTTTAAAAATCTAATTCTTGTAAGTCTTTTAAATATAAGAGAGTTAGGATTGTGCTCAATACATATAAGATCACATTGCTCCAACAAGTGGACAGTTAGCCTAACTACAACCATTAAATAATACAATTAAACAGCATAGATTTTATGAACAATTTACATTGCGTTAGGTAATGCAAAAAATAGAAATTTAGAATACAGAATATACTTGCATGTTCACTTTTATTATATGGCCATATAAATCCACTAAAATAACATAAGGTGCATTTATTAATCACCTAAGTGGCCTTTGGCGTTTGAATTTCAAAGTTCCTCAAAGATCTAATTGGTTTTAAATATGTTTACTTTTCTTATTTTCAAGGGATATAAATAAATAAAGTACATTCCAGAACAGCTTAATGATATCTAACACTTCCAGAACACAATATTTGCCACATAAAATCAAAGACATAGAGAAATATGTTGAACTTTATAGATCTA
>NW_004444257.1:557588-575784 GCF_000243295.1 Trichechus manatus latirostris
TAAATAAATAAAGTACATTCCAGAACAGCTTAATGATATCTAACACTTCCAGAACACAATATTTGCCACATAAAATCAAAGACATAGAGAAATATATATATATATATATATATATATATATGCTCTCTAACCTATTTATTTTAACTTGTAATCTTAGTTATAAGCCTTTTCCCCAAATTTTTAGCACATATCTAAAGAAAGAGGAAAATAATGAAGAAAAAAGAGTGCAGTAGAAATTCAAAACACCATGCAGTTAAGTTGGCATCATAAGACAAGTTTTTTTTTTTTTTCCAGAACGCAATAGAGAAAATAGCACTCAACGAGGAGGATATATATATACAGTACACCATCTGTTAGGGTGATAAGCAAGTTAATGCATCTCTCTGGGGTGACTGGCACTAGTCTCCACTTTCCAGCCACTTTTTTTCTGACCCTTGTAAATACCGAGATTACAATTTCAGTAAAATATTTAAAGAGAATAGAAAAAATCACCACATAGGTTTATTTTCAAATGTGATCTGTACAAACTTAAAAGGCAAGTGGTAAGGTTTAAAAAATTTCTGAATGTGATGTGGAAATAAGAACAAAAATCACTTTAGATTGTAGTTATTAATAAATCACCACCACAATGATCATTATTACTTCTTATTTCAAAGGAGAAAAATATAGTTGAAGGTTAAAAAAAAAAAGAACTGAAGAATGGAGGTAGGTCTATATCATGAGGAATCCTAAGAAATAGATGTAAAAGTTTGATTATTCTTAGAAACATAGTGAAGAATGTATCTTTCAAAAAAGAAGCACAAGATTTTTGGCAAACAATAGGAAAGAATAAAATAACATCCTATGTGTTAAAGGACACTAAAATGTGAGTTGAAAGTAATGAATGTTACAGTTGCCTAGATGTTACTCAAAACTATCACTGTGACATTCTAAATCTGTTAGAATATTTGATTGGAGAATATGGAAATGGTTTAGAGGATAGACATAAAAATGTCTAATGCAGTGGGAGAAATAAGTCCCAAAGAAAATCAAAAGTCCTTATTTATTTAAATGATCTGTTTATGCTATATATTCTGGGATCACATACAACTCAACAAAGACTAATTTGCTCACAATTTAAAAAATATTTTTCAACAATTAGATATTTTTATTTATAATATTTTGTTTTCTATATCTCAGCATTACAATAACCATTAATTTCAAACAATATTTCACCATTCTTATAATTCTTAAATTTTCCAATTTTCTTGAAATTATCATATCCATGATTAATATAGACATTTTGGTAATAAGAAAAAAGTGTATATTTTTGTAATTTTTACATAAAAAAACTAAAGAATGATATTTATTGTAAAGATAGACAATCAGTAAAATGTTTAGGTTCAAGTTGGCTTTTGATTTTTCTTTAAAATTATTGTTAAAAAATGGGCAGGTGTCTACCAACTATGAATGAATTGGTGACCCCTAAATTTAAATAAAGTCACATTATAACAAAAACCATATCCATTGTCATCCAGTTGATCCTGACTCATAGTGCCCCTTTAAAGCCACATTGCCATTATATAAAAACAAACAATAGTTATTATTTTTCTCAAATGACTTTTGGCCTAGAACATATGCCATACGCAATTTTTGAAAGAAAAAAAAAGTTACTATAATACAGTTATGGTGCATCCTTTTCCAGTTACCTGTAATTAGCTTCCATAACAAGTAAATTATATTTCTACTGGAATTTCATAAGATAATTGAGAATATTAGGTTAAAACATAAAACAGAATATATCTGTATTAGTCTAGGTAATACTTGTGTGCCATCAAGTTGTTTCCAACTCATAGTGACCCTACATGACAGGGTAGACCTGTCCCACAGATTGCCAGGTTTTTCTCTCATAAAGTGGCTGGTTGATTTGAATTACTTAACCATTGCACCATGAGGACTCCTTAATAAGGTAATATGTACTACTTGCTGTAATATCCCAAGGTAACTGGTAGTAGAAAAAAAACTATCTCTGATTAAGCACAGCCTCTTGACAATGCTAATTTCTACAGATTAACCGCAAATTCACATAAATTCAAGTCTTTGGATTTAAAAAAATGCATAGATTAATAAAAACCATAAATATAGGTCAGCAGAAAGACTTAGTCAATTACCACAGAGTATATAAAAGAATTTGAAAAAGAAGTAAAGATAAAAATACATAAAGAATAGTCTTAAAATATGAGAAAGGTTATGAGACCAAAAATTAATAGAGAATTTTGAAAATAAAAAAGTAAAATTTCTAGAAACTATAGTTATTTAAATAGTTTATATTAATAACTCAAATGTCTAAAAGAACAGAGTAAATACTGTTAAGACAGTAAGGAATTAAGCTATAGGTTTCAATCAAGAATAACCATAAGAAATATAAATGGAAGTTATGAAACTGAATAAACACAATTTTAATATGTACTATTTACAGAAAAAGAACTTAAACCATTAAAATATAGTGTCAGTATAAAAATGTTAAACCAATATGAAATATAAATCAAATAATTACGAAAATATTTGAAGCTGTGCTAATACCAAAAATGTAAACTTCAATGAAAACACATAAAAAAATTAGATATTTAAAGAATGTTTAAATACTTAATTCACAGGAATAAATAATGATTCTAAATATGCATGCACCTAATAACATAGAAAAAAGATATAGACAAATACTATATTAAAGAAATTATACAGACAGGTTGACAAATCCACTGTGACAGTTGGGAATTGTAAATAGGGCTCTTTTGGTGTTTGATATCTTAACCAGTCAATGTCTTAAAAACGGCAGATAATGTTTGAATAATCGATAACAAAATTAAATAATACAAATACCTTTACTCACACATATATAGAAAACATTTTTAAAAAATTAATGAGTATATATTATTCTAAGCACAAATGGAAAATTTGTGAAAACCATTTACTTATAAAAAATTAAACTCTGACATAAATCATGTTTTAATGATTTTTAGAGCATAAGTACCATAACATGATTTTTTCTAGCCAGTGTTATATCGATATTAATAGAAGACAGTTTGCTTTTTAACAATGTGCTTTACCTTTACATTTACAAGGAAAATTATCAAAAAAAATTGACCAATTACATCGATCATGTTATATAACCATCACTAGTATTCATTGCCAAATTTCCATAACCATAAACAGCAACTCAGTGCTTCCCAAACGACAGCTCACCTTTTTCCCCTTCCTCTACCCTGCATAATAACTAATAAACTTTGGTCTCTATACATTTCCCTATTGTAGATATTTCATATAAGAGGGATCATACAATATTTGTGCTTTAGTGATTGACTTATTTCACTCAGAATAATGTTTTCAAGGTGCATTCATGTTGGTGCATGTATCAGCACTTCATTTCTCTTTATGGCTAAGAAATGTTCCATTGTACATAGACACCACATTTTGTTTATCCATTCTTCTGTTGATGGGCATTTAGATTGTTTCCCACTTTTGGCTATTGTGAACAGTGCTGCAATAAATATTTTTATGCATTCATCTTTTGCATTGCTTCTTTCAAGTCTCTTGGGTATATATCTAGGACTAGAATTGCTAGGTCCTATGGTACTTATTTGTTTAACTTTTTGAGAAACCATCAAACTGTTTTCCACAGTGGCTGTACCATTTTGCATTTCCACCAGCACTGGATAATGGCTCCAGTTTTTCTACCTGATGTGTATTTTTAACAAATTAAGTATTGTTTTCTTATTATTTGTAAGCAAACAATTTTAATTTTTGAGGGCCCAGATTAAGTAATACTTATTGATAGCACAATAAAATGGATAAATATCTATGAAGTGATGGCACATATGACAAGAAATGAAAGATAAAAATTATTTTATAAAAGCTTTGACATTATTTTAGAGTTTTGTGTTTTTTTGTTTTATACTTAGGAATAAGCGTATCGCTTTAGATTACTGGTGGATTTGTGACTAAAATCAAATTGCATTCATTTTTAAAAATGAACATATATTTAAGTAAGGTCTCTTTCAAATAGGAAAATTCTGTAATCCTACATGCCTCTTACAGTTAATGCTATAAAATGTTTATTAAAGGAAATACTTTTGTTTAAAATATTATTTGCTTGTCAACAATAGTTATTAGTAGTGATAATAGTCTTTTTAGTTCTATTTTATCTTCACACTCCCTCTCTCACTCTCATGCCTTCTGACTATATACCACATTTAACAATCTGTCATAAATACTGATTGTCCTTGTCAAGGGATTATAGGTGTGGAGAAAAAAAATGCTTTTAGGGACAACAAACTTCTATGTAGTCCCTTTTCTTAGAAAATTCCACATAGCAAGTCTGTAATGGAAAAGGCTATCATACAAATACATTATTATGGGAAACCTATAAAGTAAATGTGCCTCAACGCTGCTGGCACGTTTCATTTTAGATAGCACTAATTAATCCACTCAACATTATTGCAGTAACTACAATTTTAACAAGAAAATACAAACATAGTTTTTTAAAGACATTGGCTATTTATGCCTCAGAAAGGATTCCATGAAATTAGAGCTGCAATTACTTTAATTTCAAGAAGAGGGTAATTACTTGAAAATAAGTTTCATGCTTTAATTGAAAGAGAGACGAAACCAAATAGTTTGTCTTTTTAATGTTAAGGGAGAAGATATTCAATTAAATTTTATTGAATTTCACACCAATGCCACACCAATGCCATGATCAACTTATATGAAAGATTCAATATTTAGCAATTTTTTTGATAAATTTCCTCCATATGGTTAATCTTTTCCAAAGTGCTGCTAATCCATACTGTGATTTATTCATTACCATTGTACCACTAAGTTTATTCTTACTAGTAATGTGCTGTTACGGTATACCTTTTTTATCCATGGTAAAAGTTACATTTTAATTGACAACTTAAAAAGTAATTTTTGAGCTTACAGCATTTAAATCAATAAGCTTACCATTAAAAAAAAAAATGTCATGGTCAGACACGTCTTGAGAAAAGATTTTAAGACAGAGATATGCGAATTAAAGAAAACAGGTACTGCTTTCTTTGAAAAAATGAAATTTTGACAACATATTTAAAAAGTATACTTGAATGAGTTGAACATATAAGTACTTGCAGAGAGTAATTTATATTTATTAAGTGTCTATTATGTGTCAGCCACTATTCAAAATATACATTTTTTTCAACCGCAACTCTCACCAAGCCCTACAAAATACCCATCATACATTTGAGGCTTCCAGAAGTTATATAGCAATCCAAGGGCACAAACTTAGTAAATAATATAGTCTGTTCAGTTCCTTATCCCAAGCCCTTTGCACAGTACACTATGTTGCTTAAAATGAGCAAATTTATTAAGATTTGCTAATAGATTTCACCTAATTCTGTATAAAGAACAGGAGGCTTGGCTGTGCACTGGTTAAACCCTTGGCTGTTAACCAAGAGGTCGATGGTTCAAATCCACTAGCAGCTCTGCAGGAGAAAGATGTGGCAGTCTGCTTCCATAAAGATGGAACCCTAAGGTTTCTTGGGCCTTGGGAACCCTAACGAGGTAGTTCTTTGTCCTATAGGGTCACTATGAGTTAGAACTGACTTGATGGTAGGTTTTGTTTTTTGTTTTTTGTTTTTTAAATAAAGAGCTGTTTTGTAATAGGGAAACTGCTTCAAAGAGTGAAATTCGTCAGTAAATTAATTTCTGGGAGAATACGTCATTGCTCACAAGATAAATAAAAATAAAAGCTTGCCTAGTGATGAAAATAAACTTTAAAACATATTTATGTCAATGTTTTCCAATTAAAGAAAAAAATTCTAGCAAGATTGGCTTCTCCAAACACCAGATTTGGCACTGATGTATTAAACAATAGCAAATGTGTTCTTTCCAGAAAAAAAAATCTATTTTATTTTACCAATTCATATAGGATTTGACTCTAAAATGATAATCCCAAAGACTTTGACATGGAATTTAGCACAAACAGCATTTAACTTGCGACATAAACTATCTGCAGCAGCATGTGCTATAAAATATTCTTTAATAGTCAATAAAACTGGCAAGAGTCATTGCTTGCTACCTGATAGCTAGTAGGTTTTCAAATTATAGAAGTCATTTGTCACACTCCACTTAGCATATCTATAACTTTCCCCAAAAAGAAATGCCATCTTCAAGCAGCTATTTTAATGGGTGAAGGATTAAATGCTAAAATAAGAGGCAATAGAAGGGAAATGTGAAGACAATTATATCACGTCTTCTCTCTTACAACAGAAATGGAGATCACTTGGAGGTATATATCTATTTTCTCAAATGACTTTATTTAAGAAGACACATAAAACATAGAGGAGTAACTAGCACTGAACCAACTGTAGACTTGATACCAGATGTTTAGTGATAGTGACTATTTATTATAATTTATCTTTACCAGCATTCAGAGACCAAAGAGGGGGTTGTTATGATTGACTGAAGCAAATCTGCATCTGTATAAAAATATGAATCTCACTATTACATGTGCTTGCTATCTGATCTGCTTAAACTCTTCTAGTCATTTTAAATTCTACTAATAGTTGCCTTTTTATGCAAGTAATTCAATAATTCATATAATAGTAGATGAAATGTTTTAATAATTCCTGAGAGGATATACATGTTCTCACGGCAATTACACCACTTAGAGTGTGGGAGAAATATAGTTGAGGGCACAATAAAGTAGGGAAAAGAAGAGCAATGGTTAACACTAATAGTACACTTCACTCTGACGACCAGGAGAGAACTTCTGAGTTGCTCTACTCTGTCAAAGTTGTATCTGTTGCTGAAAACTAACAAAAACAGGAAAGATGTGATACTACAGTAGGAAGTGATATTGTGTTAGGACATCTTATCTTTTTGAGGCAGAGAAACTTGCCTCCAGATTAAAAATAGATGATTTACTTAAATGAGATTGTTTCTCTAGGATGCTGAAACATTTAGAAGGCTCTTCTATTTATGAATTGTATTTTTAAAAATACTTAAGTTTATATTTTATGTCAAAATAGTCTCTTTGCAATAATCATATCCCTTCCTTTTCCCTCTTTTGCTTTAGATTCTATTCCAAAATTATTACTCATATCTGTATTCTTTCCACCAAATTCCAGTATACGGTATTCCTTCCACCAGATTCTAGTATACTATGTTGTCTTTATGCTTAGTTGGAGTTCTATAAGTTAGGACGTTGAAAATTCTTAGCAGGAAATCATATACTTTCAGTGTCTGAAAATCCTTTGATGATGAAAAGTCAAAGGCTCACTGATAATTATCTAAGTACAACAAATTGTTACCCCAAAAGTAGTAAGTACTGTTTTTCTGTTTTTTTTTTTTTTTTGAGGATTGTTTAACTCATCACAGGGACCTTGCCTTTGTGTTCTCAGACCAAGCAAGAAAAGGGAAAGAATTGAAAGAAGGAATGAATGAATGTAACTAATAAAATATTCTTTACTTTTTTTTTTTTCCATAAATGATAAAGGATATAATAAGTTGTCTGAGAACCAGAGTAAAATGGGTAGAGTTACAAAGTTGACTACACTGAAGGAAAATTGAAGCTAGCCCTGCCAGTATGTACCAAAGAACTCGATACTGTGCTTATATTGATAATACTGAACTAGCTCCAATTCCTCTTCGGATTTTATAATGCAGTTACATTACTAGTCCATGATTCTAATGCAAATTTTGAAATCAAGCAAAATTATTTTACCCCTCTCAGAAGTTATCTCTACCAAAACCTAGCAAAAATATTTTCTTCCCACATTCTCTAATTGTAATTTGAAACCTAAAGTTTTTACCTAGAATAAAAGGATAAATGACTTTTTTTCCAGTTCATGAAAATTGTTTCTCTAACTAATTTGTTTTCTAAAATTTTCCTACCAGGTAAGGGATTTTTCATGTCACAGATGTAGCTCCACCTACTAATTATAGCTATGCTACATGCTTTAAAATGGGGGGAAAATGATACCTGATTCTCTTTTCTCATATATATCTTTGACAACAGCTTAAATTTCTAAGGATTTAATATTTGATGAGGAAAGCAAAACAAAACTTTGAGTTATTTCTGAGACTCCTTATCCTTCATCCTAATTTATCTGATATATCTTCCTTTAACACAAATCTATGTCCCTGTGCTTTAGCTCAGTCTCCTAATTATGTCTTCAAAGCTCTCAGTGAAGAAAATACATATGTAATTCAAAGGACTTCACAAGCACTGTATAATCAACAACGTATTACTTTAGAGTTTATCTGTATATAACTCAAGACAAATAACACACTTAATATTAAAGCTGTGTCTTAGATAAGTATATTTTGAATAGACCTGGAAGCAAGGAAACCCAAAGGGTTTTCAAGCAATTTTCATGGGACATCTGACTTCAGGTGGTCTTCATCATTTCTCCATCTAGAAATTCTTAAAAAAATTACTGAGTAATGTATTCTATTAATAACTTTAAATAATATAATGTGGAATTATTCTCAGATAATAAATATTTTATCACTTAATCTCTTAAGTGTGAACATGTTTTGGGGCTTATATTAAGAGTCAATATATCACTCAGAGTTCAACCAGAGGAGCTGGAGCAGTAGTAGGTATATATACATATAATAAAGGATTTATCATAGGGACTTGGCCTTACACAATTGTGGGAGATTGTTAAACATTCTCTGTAAGGTTGTTGTGGTCATGTCTAATGCTGGAGTCTGAAATCTGCAGGGCAGTTTAGTCAGGAAGAAAACATACATATAAAGTGGGAAGAGGGGATGGACAAAGATAAGCAGCAACCCATGGGAACAGACTAAAGCCCATTTCAGTTTTTGCTGCCTGCAATATGAGTGTCCTGCAGGAGAAGCTGATGCTTTCCCTCATGGAGTTAAACGCCTGACTCAGAGATCAAAAAAACTCAAGAAGGATCCAGGGGAAAGTTATTCGGTTGCAGGCCCAGCTGCTGCCCAAGGAGATTAGCTAGCAGATAAGTGACAAAGTGCGTGAACTACAAAATAGCTGCTGCTTCATTTCAGCAGTGGTTAAATGCTTGGCTGCTAGCTGAAACACCAGCAGTTCAAACCCACCATTGGCTCCACAGGAGAGAGATGTGACAGTCAGCTTCTGTAAAGATTTACAGCCTAGGAAACCCTATGGGACAGTTCTACTCTGTCCTGTAGAATCTCTATGAGTCCGAATCAATAGGATGTCAACAGGGTAATCTTTACAGGACTAGATCTAGGAAAAATCAATCTTATTTTTCTCTATTTTTTTTTTATTGTTCATTTTCAATAAGACATTTATGCACTAACACATTTTCTTGCAGTTATTCTATGTGGCATATAAAACTATTTTTTTTACTGTGAAATTATCTTTGCCTATAACTTCACTGATACTATGTGAAAGACAGTTTATAAAATGTTTAGGTAAGCATGAAAAAGTTAATCATGGCTTTCATTCATGAGGGGATAAAGAAAAACATCTCCTTTCTAATATAAATAACAAATTTAAATAAAAGTAATCTGAGAAGCTAAGTATAATGTAGCAGAAACTTTATTATGCATATCTTAAATGATCTGTAAAATAAATTCTAAAATGGTGTTAGTTTTAAAATTCATAATACACTCCGAATCATACAGTTCATAGTTAATGACCAATCATTTGTTCAAAAATAGAATGTAACATTTACTCTATTTTTCATAGTAATTTCATTTCAGATGATTAAATGAATATCATACATTACTCCATTTAGAAGAAAGAAGAGGGAATTCCATAAAGGGAATACCTATTACTAACTGTTGTTGTTGTTACGTGCTGTTGAGTCGGTTCTGACTCATAGTGACTGCATGTACTACAGAACGAAACATTGTTTGGTCCTGCACCATGCTAACAATCGTTATGCTTGAGCCCATTGTTACAAGCCACTATGTCAGTCCATCTCGTTGAGGGTCTTCCTCTTTTTCGCTGACCCTGTACTTTACCAAGCATGATGTCCTTCTCCAGGACATATGTAAGACACATGTCCAAAGTATGTAAGATCCCTCCTGACAACATGTCCGTAGCATGCGAGACATAGTCTCGCCATCCTTGCTTCTAAGGAGCACTCTGGTTGTGCTTCTTCTAAGACAGACTTTTTCGTTCTTTTGGCAGTCCATGGTATATTCATAATTCTTCGCCAGCACCACAATTCAAAGGCGTCAATTCTTCTTCGGTCTTTCTAATTCATTGTCCAGCTTTCGCATGCATATCATGCGATTGAAAATATCATGGCTTGGGTCAGGTGCATCTTACTCTTCAAGGTGACATCATTGCTTTTCAACACTTTAAAGGGGCCTTTTGCAGCATATTGGCACAATGCAATGTGTCTTGATTTCTTCAGTGCTGCTTCCATGGGTGCTGATTGTGGATCGAAGTAAAATGAAATCCTTGACAGCTTAAATCTTTTCTCCGTTTATCATGATGTTGCTTATCGGTCCAGCTGTGAGGATTTTTGTTTTCTTTATGCTGAGGTGTAATCCATACTGAAGGCTGTGGTCTTTGATCTTCATCAGGAAGTACTTCAAGTCCTCTTCACTTTCAGCAAGCAAGGTTGTGTCATCTGCACGATGCAGGCTGTTAATGAGTCTTCCTCCAATCCTGACGCCCTGTTCTTCTGCATATAGTCCAGCTTCTCGGAATATTTGCTCAGCATACAGATTGAATAGGTAAAGTGAAATGATACAACCCTGACACACACCTTTCCTGACTCTACTGAGTACTCACTGCATGCCAAGTATTTAATAGAGATCATACAAAGTTACTAGTGAAATAGGAGCTTTCAGTGTCTGATTCATGTCTCAACACCATTAAAAAATTCCATCAAGATACCAAAAAAAAAATCCAAACCCTTCGCTGTTGAGTTGATTCTGACTCACAGTGACCCTATAGGACAGAATAGAACTGCCTCATAGGGTTTCCAAGGAGCAGCTGGTGGATTCAAACTGCCGACCTTTTGGTTAGCAGCCGAGCTTTTAACCACTGTGCCACCAGGGCTCCAAAGATGTTGCTAAATCCTCTATACTTGAAAAAGTTTTTTGGATTAAAAAAAAAAAAAAATGCCAAAATCCAATTGTAATTCTAATATTTGGGGAGTTATTGCTTTAAGAAGTACAGAGTTTGGAAGAAAAGTTATGGAAGTAGACAGTGGTGAATGTTGCACGACATTATATAAGTGTTAATGCCACCTAATTTTACACTTAAAAATAAAAAATAGTTAAAATGGCAAATTTAATGATATGTATATTTTATCACAACAAAATTTTTTAAATCTTGGTGAGTTGAATCTGTTAGTGAAGGTAGAGCCCAAGAGCCAGCTTCAAGGCTGTCACACTAAAATGCCCATGGATCAGATATCTTGTCTTCTAACATCTCACGGTCCTATCCCCAGAGCATGTTATGTGGAGACCTGGCAGCTTACCAGGTGCTGCATGTCCACGTGAATGCTTTGAGGAGCAGAAGAGCCTTGTGCTTGTTAACTTCAGGCCGTGAATGTTCAGGACAAAACCTTACCCTAATGAACACGACAGAGAGATCCCTAACAGCTGACATTTACAGCTAGAGGCTTGATTAGATTCAGCTTCCATTTTGCATCAAGAATTTTTGTATGTGGAATCCTTTTTTTTATAACTGTATCTTTTCTATTACAGTACAGTAGGACTCAGATAATAACTCTCTCACCAAAGAAGACATTCAAGTGGCCAACAGACACATGAGGAAATGCTCACTATCTCTAGCCATTAGAGAAATGCAAATTAAAACCACAATGAGATGCCACCTCACCCCAGCATTACTGGCACAAATCAAAAACACTGGAAGTAATAAATGTTGGAGAGGCTGCGGGGAGATCAGAACTCTGATGCACTGCTGGTGGGAATGCAAAATGATACAACAATTTTAGAAAATGATATGGCACTTGCTTAGAAATCTACAAATAGAAATATCATAGGATCCAGCAATCCCACTCCTAGGAATATATCCTAGAGAAATAAGAGCTGTCACATGAATAGACATATGCACACCCATATTCATAGCAGCACTGTTCACAGTAGCAAAAAGATGGAAACAACCTAGATGCCCATCAACAGATGAATGGATAAACAAACTATGGTACATACACACAACAGAGTATTATGCAATGATGAAGAACAATGATGAATCTGTGAAGTATCTCATAACATGGATCAGACTGGAGGACATTGTGCTGAGTGACATAAGGCAATCACAAAAGGACAAATATTGTGTGAGACCTCTACTGTAAAAACTCATGTAAAAGTTTACACACAAAAAGAAACAATCTTTGTTGGTTACAAGGGATCGGAGGGGTTGGGGGGAAACTAAATAGACAATAGATAAGTGGTAACTTTAGTGAAGGGTAAGACAGTACACAGTATTGGGGAAGCCAGCACAACTTGTACAAGGAAGGGTCATGGAAGCTCCGTAGACACATCCAAACTCCCTGAGGGACTGAATTGCTTGGCGGAGGGCTATGGGGACCATGGTCTCCGGGAACATCTATCTCAATTGGCATAACAGTTTATAAAGACAATGTTCTACATTCTACCTTGGTGAGTAGCATCTGGGGTCTTAAAATCCTGTGAGCAGCCATCTAAAATATTCCACTGTTCTCACCCTTTTGGGAGTAAGGGAGAATGAAGAGAACAGGATACAAGGAAAAGATTAGTCCAAAGGACTAATGGACCACAGCTACTATGGCCTCCACCAGGCTGAGTCCAGTACAGCTAGATGGTGTCTGGCTACCACCACTGACTGCTCTAACCGGGATCACAATAGAGGGTCCTGGACAGAGCTGGAGAAGGATGTAGAACAAAATTCTAACACACACAAAAAGACCAGATTTACTGGCCTGATAGACTGGAGAAACCCCGCGAGTATGGCCCCCAGACATCCTTTTAGCTCAGAGTTGAAGTCACTCCCGAGGTTCACTGTTCAGCTGGTGATTGGACAGCCCCATAAAACAAAACGGGACTAATGAGGCATGGCAGTCCAGGGACAAGGACTTGAAGGCAGGAGGAGACAAGAAAGCTGGTGATAGAGAACCCAAGTCTGAGAAGGCACAGTGTTGACATATTGTGGGGTTGTTAACCATTGTCATAAGGCAATATGTGTACTAACTGTTTAATGAGAAACTATTTGTTCTGCAAACCTTCATCTAAGGTACAAAAAAAAAAAAGAATTATCTATGTGAGATCAAATTGACAACAGCAACTCAAGAGATTTGATGGGAAGCCTGGGGGCAGTGAATTGAAGATAATGGTGATGGAATAATTTGGAAAAGGATAATGAGAATAGCAGCACAACTGGAAGAATGTAATCGATGTCACTGAATTGTACATATAGACATTTCTGAAATGATGTATCTTTGGCTATGTGGCTATGTATACTTTCACCTAAAAAAAAAAAAAAAAGGTCCTCCAAGGTTGAGAAGGAGGAGTGTTGACATGTTGTGGGGTCGTTAACCAATGTCATAAAACAATATGTGTACTGACTGTTTAATGAGAAACTATTGTTTCTGTAAATCTTCACCTAATGCACAATAAAAAAATTTAAAAAAACTGTTCCATTTTATTTATATATATATATATGGTGGCACAGTGGTTAAAGCCATTGACTGCTATCCAAAAGGTTGGCGGTTCAAAACCACCAGCAGCCTCTCAGGAGAAAGATGCATGCGTCCATAGAAATGGACAGCCTCGGAAACTCTATGGGATCACTACGAGTCCAAATCTACTAGACTGCAGTGATGTGTATATATATATATATATATATCTCCCTGGTGGGTCAGTGGTTAAGAGTTCAGGCTGCTAACCAAAAGGTCAGAAGTTCAAATCCACCAGCTGTTCCTTGGAAACCCTACAGGGTGGTTTTTCTCTGTCATATAGGTTCCCTATGGGTTGTAATCAACTTGACGGCAACGGGTTTGATTTTGTTTTTTTACTTGATTTTTGATCAATAGATTCCGATGATGTCAGCTGGTTCCATCCATTAGGCTTTCAACAAATTGTTTTAACATTCATTGATTATTTATTATTTCCTAACTGAACTATTTCATTGTTCCATAATTTGAATTTCTTTTATTTACTTATTTGTTATTGTACTGTAGATGAACGTTTACAAAGCAAATTCGTCTCTCATTAAATGATTAAAACACATATAGTTTTGTGACATTGGTTGCCAAACCCATGACATGTCATACTCTCCCCTCTCAAACCTGAGTTTCCTGTTCTTTATTCTTCCTTGCTCCAGACAGGGTGAGACCAGTGGAGTATCTTAGATGGCCACTCACAAGCTTTTAAGACCCCAGATACTACTCACCAAAGTAGGATGTGGAACATTTTCTTTATAAACTATGTTATGCCAATTGAGCTAGATGTCCCCTGAGACCAGAGTCCCTAGCCCTCAGCCGAGTAGTTTGGTTCCTCAGGGAGTTTGAATGTGTTTATGAAGCTTCCATGACCTTAGCTTGGTCAAGTTGTGCTGACTTCCCCAGTATTGTGTACTGTCTTACCCTTCACCAAAGTCACTACTTACCTATTTTCTAGTTAGTGTTTTTCCCTCTCCACCCCTCCCCTCCCTCATAACCATCAAAGATTATTTCTTCCTGTGTGTAAACCTTTCCAGGAGTTTTTATAATAGTGATCTCATACAGTATTCGTGCTTTTATGATTGACTTTTTTCACTCAACATAATGCCCTCCAGATTCATCCATGTTATGAGATGTTTCTCAGATTCATTATTGTTCTTTATCTTTGCTTAATACTCCATTGCGTGTATGTATCATAGTTTGTTTATCCATCATCTGTTGATGGGCATTTAGGTTGTTTCCAGCTTTTTGCTACTGGGAATAATATGGGTGTGCATACGTCTATTTGCGTGACGTCTCTTATTTCTCCTGGATGTATTCCTAGGGGTGAGATTGTTGAATGGTATTTCTATTCCTAGATTTTTAAGCAAGTGCCGTATCATTTTCCAAAATGATTGTACCATTTTACATTCCCACCAGCTGTGCATAAGAGTTCCAATCTCCCTGCAGCCTCTCCAACATTTGTAATTTTCTGTTTTTTTTAATTTGTGCCGGTAACGCTGGGGTGAGATGGTATCTCATTGTAGTTTTGATTTGCATTTCTCTACTAGCTAGTGATCTCGAGTATTTCCTCATGTGTCTGTTAGCTGCTTGAATGTCTTTTTTGGTGAAGTGTCTGTTCATATCCTTTGCCCATTTTTTAATTGGATTATTTGTCTTTTTGCTGTAGAAGTGATGGATTTTCCTATAGAATTTAGAGATTTGATGAATTTGAAATAGCCAATTTTTTTTCTTTCCCAGTCTGTAGTTTCTCTTTTTCTCCTATGGTGAAGTTTTTTGATGAGCATAAGTGTTTAATTTTTAGAAGATCCCAGTTACCCAGCTTATCTTCTGGTCTTTGTGGATTGTTAGTTACGGTTTGTATCCTATTTAAGCCCTGTATTAGGGCCTCTAGCATTGACCTTATTTTTCCTTATTTTTCTTTGTTTTGGGTTTTATATTTAGGTCCTTGATCCATTTTTAATTAGTTTTTGGGTATGATGTGAGGTATGGGTCTTGTTTCATTTTTTTACAGATGGACATCCAGTTTTGCCAGCACCATTTGTTGAAAACACTGTCTTTTTCCCCTTTAGTGGACTTTGTGCCTTTGTCAAAGAGCAGGTGACCACAGGTGGATGGATTTACATCTGGGTTCTCAATTCTGTTAGAATGCTCAATGGGTCTCTAGCTGTACCACTACCCGGCTGTTTTGACTATTGTAGCTGTATAACAGGTTCTGAGGTCAGGTAGTGTGAGTCTTCCTACTTTATTCTTTTTCTTCAATAGTGCTTTACTTATCCAGACCTCTTTCCATTCCATATTAAGATAATGATTAGATTTTCCATCTGTTTAAAGAAAGCTGTTGATATTCGAATGAGATTGCATTGTATTTGTAGATCGCTTTGGGTAGAATTGACATTTTCACAAAGTTGAGTCTACCTATCCGTGAGCACGGTTTGTTTTTCCGTTTATGTAGATCCCTTTTGGTTTCTTGCAGTTGTGTTTTATAATTTTCTTTGTATAGGTCTTTTACATCCCTGGTTAGATTTATTCCTAAGTATTTTACTTTTTAAGGGCTCATATAAATGGTATTGCTTTCCTGATTTCCTTTTCGTAGTTCTCTTTATTGGTGTATAGGAATCCAATGGATTTTTGTATGTTTAGCTTGTATCCTGCTACTCTGCTGAATCTTTCTATCAGTTCCAGTAGCTTTCTCGTGGAGTCCTTTGGGTTCTCTATGTGTAGTATGATATCATCTGCAAATGGGGACAGGTTTACTTCTTCTTTACGAATTTGGATGCCCTTTGTTTATTTTTCTTGCTTTATTGCTCTACCTAGAACTTTTAGCACAATATTAAGTAGGAGTGGTAATAAAGGGCATCTTTGTCTTGTTCCTGTTCCCAAATGTTTTCAGACTCTCTCTGTTAAGAATGATGTTGGTTGTTGGTTTTGTATAGATGCCCTTTATTATGTTGAGGAATTTGCATTCTATTCCTATATTATTGAGAGTTTTTGTCAAGAATGGATCTTTTCAGATGCCTTTTCTGCATTGATTGAGATGATCATGATATTCTTTTCTTTTGTTTTATTTATGTAGTGGATTACATTGCTTGATTTTCTAAAGTTGAACCATCCTTGCATAGCTGGTATGAATCTCATTTGGTCGTAGTGTGTAATTTTTTTGATATGGTGTTGAATTCTATTGGCTAGAATTTGTTAAGAATTTTTGCTTCAATATTCATGAGAGATATTGATCTGTAATTTTCCTTTTTTTTTATTTTGTGGTGTCTTTGTCTGGTTTTGGTAACAGGGTTATGCTGGCCTCACAGAATGAATTTGGAAGCACTTCTTCCATTTCTATGTTCTGAAATAATTTGAGTAGTACTGGTGCAAGCTCTTCTCTGAATGTTTGGTAGAATTCTTCAGTGAAGCCATCTGGGCCAGGGCTTTTTTTTTTTGTTGGGAGTTTTTTTAAATTACTTTTTAAATGTCTTCTTTTGTAATGAGTCTATTCAGATTTTCAACCTCAGCTTGTGTTAGTTAAGGTAGGTAGTGTGTTTCTAGAAATTTTTCCATTTCCTCTAGGTTTTCAAATTTGTAAGAGTATAGTCTTTCATAGTACTCTATTATTATCCTTTTTATTTCAGTTGAGTCTGCTATATTGTCCCCCATTTCATTTCTTATTTGTGTTATTTGCCCTCTCTCCTGCTTTCCTCTTGTCAGTTTGATCAATGGTTTGTTTTATCAATCCTTTCAAAGAAACAACTTCTGATTGATTCTTTTTATTGTTTTTCTATTCTATATATCCTTTATTTCTGCTCTGATCTTTATTATTTCCTTTCTTCTGGTGGCTGTGGGCTTCTTTTGCTGTTCTCTTTCTATTTGTTTGAGTTGTATAGCTAACGTTTTGATTTTATCCCTTTCTTCTTTTTTGATGTGTGCATCTATTGTTATAAATTTACCTATGAGCACTGCCTTTGCTGTGTCCCAAAGGTTTTGGTATGATGTGTTTTCATTTTTGTTTCTCTCAAGGAATTTTTTTATTGCACCTTTGATTTTTTCTATTACCCAGTGGTTTTTAAGCAAGGTGTTATTCAGTTTCCATGTATTTGATTTTTTTCCTTGCTCTTCCTGTTATTAAATTCTACTTTTATGGTGGTGTGATGAGAGAAGATGCTTTGTATTATCTTAATATTTTGGATTTTATTGAGGGTTGCTTTGTGGCCTAAGATGTGTTCTAGTCTGTAGAATGTTCTATGTGCTTTGGAAAAGAATGTGTACTTTGCTGCTGTTGGGTGGAATGTTCTGTATATGTCTATGAGGTCAAGTAGGTTGATTGTGTCCTTTACATCTTCTGTATCTTTGTTGAGTTTCTTTCTAGATGTTCTGTCCTTTACCAAGAGTGGTGTGTTGAAGTCTCCTACTATTATCGTGGTGCTGTCTATTTCTCTTTTCAGTGCTATTAGAGTTTGTTTTATGTATTTTGAAGCCTTGTCCTTGGGTGTGTAGATATTTATTATGGTTATGCCCTCATGATGGATTGTCCCTTTAATCATTATATAATGTCC
>NW_004444257.1:576761-578537 GCF_000243295.1 Trichechus manatus latirostris
CTTATTGTTTCCCCTTTGTATGTGACTTTTTGTTTTTCCTGAGCTGCTCACAGGATTCTTTCTTTCTTTGGTTTTAGCGTGTGTGATTAAGATATGTCTTGGTGTTTTTCTTTTGGGGGTCTATCCTACATGGGGTTCGTTGAGCTTCTTAGATGGCTGGCTTTTTTGTCTTTCATGATATTAGGGAAGTTTTCTGTCAGGAAATCTTCAAAGATCCTCTCTGTGTTTTCCGTTTTCTCCCCCTGTTCTGGAACTCTGATCACATGCAAATTTTTGCTTCTCTTTGTATCCCACATTGTTCTCAGGGTTTATTTATTTTTCTTCATTCTTTTCTCTGATTTTTCCTCAAACAAAATGTTATCCAAGGATTTATCTTCAATTTCACTGATCCTGTCTTCCATTATACCAAACTTGCTCCTAAAACTTTATTGCACTATTTCTGAAATCTTATTGGTTATCTTTTGAATTTCTATTTTTTTTTATGATTTCTAGTTGTTTATTTTTAAATTTTGTTCCTGTATTATTTTCCTGAATTATTCCATTGCTTTGTCTGTATTTTCCCTTATTTTCTCTGCATTTTCCATGATTTTGTATATTTTTTCCTTATTTTCATCTGCATTTTCCCTCATCTCTTGGAGAACCCTGAGTATTAGAGTTTTAAATTCCCTATCAGGTAGTTCCAGTGACTTTTCTCCTACAAGAAGGTCATCTGGTGTTTTATTTTGGTTTCTTTGTAGAGCCTTCCTGTCCTGATTTTTTCTATGTTTTGATATTGTCTGCTATCTCCAGGATACTGAGAAATTATTGTCTTCGCTTAATGATTTTAGATTTGTTTTGGCCTGCTTTTTTGTTTTATTTGGCTGTGTCTGAGTGGACTGGCTGGGGGAGTTTTGTTGCTTGCTCATCTGTGGGCATGATAATTCTCTCTGTCTTGGCCAATTGGGCAGAGCTGGTCATTCAGCTGTGGTGCAGCAGGGCAGGTCCAGCAGGGATGGAATGGTGGGGATGGGGCCCATAGGCTTGGCTGAGGGGCAGTGCAGGGCAAAGTCTAGAGGACTGTGTTGGTGCATCTCAGAGACGTGGACCTCAAGGCACAAGGCAGATAGGCAGGAGAGAAAAGAGAGAATGTGATGTGAGGAGGTACATGAGTGAGTGAAAGAAAAGAAACAAAAGCAAAAATAGCAAAAAATTAAGGAAAAAGTAAATAAAATGGTGGCATGGCAGAATTTTGGCAGGTAGGGCTGGATCAGACATGGCAAGGTCATGTGACAGTTGTCTTTCTAGCCAAGCAGTGTGGCTCAGCCTGTAGAGAAGGGGCTTGGGCTGTGCACTGGACTAAGTGGGCAAGACAAAGGAGAGAAAGGAGGGGAAAGAGAGAAAAGAAACCAACCAACAAGAAAAAGTATAAAAAAAATGAAAACATCAACAACAAAAAAACAAATTTGGTGGTGGGGGAGCCAGTCGTTACGGGTAGGGCGGAATTGGGGTGGTGGTGAGCTGATGTCTGTCTCACTGGGCAACAACATGACCCATCTGGAAGGGGCAGAGGTAGTGCAGGGCCTAGGAAGGAGACAGAAGGAAAAGGAAGAAGAGGAAAAAAAAAGAGGATAATATTAAAACAAAAAAAGAGGGACTTAAAAAATAGAGACATTGATTTTTTATATTGAGGGGAAGTTAAGGCAATATAAAGTAATAAAAGACTGGTATAAACTTAGAAAATTAGGGGTAAATATTAAGGTAACCACAAAGGAATCTAACAATCCTACAAATCAAAAT
>NW_004444257.1:581652-654623 GCF_000243295.1 Trichechus manatus latirostris
CGGAGGTGAGAGGGGAAGGCAGAGAGAGTTAGGAGCTGTTTGAATGTTCATGGGGAATCAGGGAAGGAGGGGAGAAGTGTGCTGTCGCAGAATGGGGTGAGTGGTTGGGGTCTCATAACAATGTATGTTAAAAAAAAAAAAATTCTGTATGGGAGACTAACTTGAAATATAAACTTCATTTAATTGCATCAAAAAAAAGAAATTATTTATTAATAATTTTGCTTAATATTATCTTCATTTTAACTACGGAATACGTTTAAGGCATAAAAAAACAATGCCACTGATATCCATTGTCTGTAATTTTGTGCTCCATAGTGTTTTCAAGGTTGTTATCTTAACAAAAAGCAGAGTGCCAGGCCTTTTTCAGTACTGCTGGATGAGTTCAAACTGCCGAATTTCAGGTTAGCTGTCCAGGGCAAACCATTTGCGCCACGTAGTGATATCTATTTCAGAGTCCTTTTGACAATTGCATCAAGTAACGTGAGATATTTAATATAGTGGCTAAACAGATACATAATATAATAGATGACATTATTAAGCACTTCTGTGCCAGGCAGTGTTCCATACAATCCTAAAAGGTAGGGAGAGTTGTCCCCATTTCACATATGAGAAAATTGAGGAACAAAGAAGTTAAATAACTTACTTCTTAATTTAGGAAGACTGGTTAATCTAGTAGTTCTCAGATATTACCAAGCACTCACATGTCTGGAAGACATTAATCCAGATCACTGGGCCCTACCCACAGAGCTTGTGATTCAGATTGAAAGAAAGGAAGGGGAAGGGCAAACATTTGCATTTCTATGAAGATCCCAGGTAATATTTTCGCTACTGTCCTGTGACCTTATTTCGAGAACCAATGACCTACATAAAACTCCAAGAAGACAGAGATGAGTCTTAGAGAGATGGCTAACTGACTAAATTGAGGGCATTCACAGATAATAGGGTGTATTTTTTAATATCACAGGCTACAGAATTGCTATTTAGTCCAAGTTCATCTAAATCCCAAGGAGAGAGTGTCTCCAACTGTCATACGGGCAATACGTAGACACAAATACTGTCCTTTATTTTGTCATTATTCTTAAATTCCCTCCCCCTTTTTGGGGGGGGGCTAAATTAATAAAAAGTGGGATATTAGCAGGTTGTTGAAGAGATGATTACATAAATTAAAATGAGAAAATAAACATGGTGAGAACACAGACAAATATGAAGTCTGTATGATTTTATTATTTCCTGCTATTGCCAGGAAACTCTGTAACTGATGGGGCCACCATGACTTCGAATTGACTTAATGGAAACTAGCACTGCAACAACAGTTGACAGTGTTGAACTTTATCTGACTCCTGTTTTCCCAGAAAGCAGTGATAGTTGAGAAATCTCCCCCAAAATTGTGTTCCCATAAACTGCTTACTACAAAGGACTACCCTGCACATTCTATTGTAAGATAAATTACACATATCCCGAATGACTCCACCTTTACTCATGACTCCATTGTTTACCTGTCTCAAAAACAAACAAACAAGGACAACTTTCTTTTCTTTGAAATGTTTTTCCTTAAGGAACATTCTGCTTTTTGCAATAGCCTGAATAAAATCATCTGCTGAGTTGCAGAAATTAGCAAACAATATTATCATTAACATCACACACAAGTAAGATTTGGTGAAGATAATCACCTTGCTTGAAGTGCTTACAATATAATCACAAAAATCAAACAAATATTCATATGTGCAAATAAGGGATTCTGTGTTATTGACTTGGGTTCCAGAAGAAATCTAAATTCACTCTCATTTATGTGAATCTGATTCATATAAATAAATCTATTATTTACATGATTTAAATAATAGAGCTCCAATAAATGAGTCACATTCACAAGAATATTGTGTTGTTGTTAGCTGCCTTGAGTTGTTTCTGACTCATAGTGACACTATGTACAACAGAACAAAACACTGCCCAGTCTTGCACCGTCCTTACAATCGTTATGCTTGAGGCCATTGTTGCAGCCACTGTGTCTATCCATCTTCTTGAGGGTCTTCCTCTCTTCCGCTGAACTTCTACTTTACCAAGCATGATGTCCTTATCCAGGGCCAGAAAACATGTCCAAAGTACATGAAACAAAGTCTTGTCATTGTCGCTTCTAAGGAGCATTCTGGCTGTACTTCTTCCAAGACAGATTTGTTCATTCTTCTGGCAGTCCACGGTATAGTCAATATTCTTTGCCAACACTATAATTCAAAGGCACCAATTCTTCTTTGGTCTCTTTTATTCATTGTCCAGCTTTTGCATGCATATGAGGCAACTGAATACCCCATGGCTTGGGTCAGTCTCACCTTACTTCTCAAAATAACATCTTTGCTTTTTAACACTTTAAAAACACATGGACAGGCAGGTTGAGGAAACAAGCAAGGGACTGTGAGGTAATCAGAAATTAGCAACAGCAAAAAATCATAATTATCCCAATACTGAATGAACAGGGGAAGGATTAGAATTATTTAAGCCTACTGAGAAATGGAAATGTGGAGAAGGGGCTGCTTCAGTCTAGCGAGAACAGTCATTTTCAGAGACTGAGAGACACTGTGTTGAGGTAAGAATGGAGAAAAAAAAAAAAAACAGTAGAAAGAAACTCCCACCCTTCTCTTCTCTGTGTCTCCCATTTCCTGTAGGTTCCTTCACTGCCATGGAACGTTTGTCATACTGTCCTTGTAATACAACCCCTTAGGGAAGGACAGAGAGCAAGGAAAATCAGAGAATGTGGGTGGGGCAAATGGGGAATAACCAGCAAAGCACCCTTGCTGATTTCTGGCGCATCTAAAGATCTATAGATCTATCTATAGATTACTCTCTCATATTTTATATTTTTATTTTAGTCACTTTGATAGTAATTTAGAAGTGCCAAAGAGAAAAACTAATAACAGACATCTTACTTGGATTTTAAGGGTTTCTTATTCATTAAAGTAAATATTAACTATGAAGAAATTCCTGACCAAAATTAATCCTTCCAGCAGCTTTTCTTTCACCCAAAGTTACTCATGTTTTCTTTCCTGTTACATTTTATTGAATGTAAATTTTAAACTGATGGCTGGGTGGAGGGCCAGAGACCACTATGTGATCTGATATCAGTAAAAGGGGGAGGTCAGGGTACCATCAATCATGTTAAGATTAGCCAATGATTGATCGACATTTCTCCCTCCTCTTCTCATTATAAGCCCCACTGTACCTAGCTTATTTACAGTCATTTGCTTTTCCTTGAATCAAAATGATCTCTCTGTATGCATATAGAATAACTGCTCAGAATAAGCCTTATGTTTCAATTTCTTTGAGTTTTGATTAATTTTTAACAGAAAAGACAATAGTAACATACAGAGCCTTAAATCAGCATGTGAAACGTCTTTTTTTTTTTTTCTCTTCCTTAGAAGATGACTAATATTGCTATCCAATAATTGGGTATCATGGTTTTTATATGTCATGAACTCTACATGTTTTAAGCATGTAGGACTATATGAATGCATCTTGTATTTCATCTTCTCTTCATTTTCATATTAAAAAAAAAAACCACTAGTAATGAGGGCTTATTTTGAGCCAGTATAATTGTATATATACATGTATATATCATCACCACAAAACTTTGATACTTCTGGTTTCATTTTATTGTTTTAAATGAAAGAGGAAATTGAAACTAACAAATTGGTCAAAGACCCATGGTCATCAAGGGACAAAGCTATTTCTTGAACAAAATCAGTTTATGCAAAAGCTCGTTTTTTTTTACAACGGTGCTTCATTTTTTCTCTTTCTAAGTTTCCATTTATCTATTTAGGTGCCAGGCACTTTTAATTAATTCTATGATCCTGACCACAGATCTCTAAGGTAGATTTCATTATTCTTAAATGTGAAAAAGCTTATAGTCTCAGAGAGATGGCAGTGCATGCTAGTAAATAGAACTACACAGAATTTAACTTTGATTGTCATTTGTTTTTACTATACCCTGTGGTCAATAAAACATTTGGCTGACAGAACAAAACAACAATTATAATGCAGGCACATATTCTCTCAAGCTTCAAGCCTTTGCTGTGGAGCGTACAGTGGTGTTGTTGCAGGTTGTGTCCTCAGGGAAGTAGATTCTCAGACAGAGTTTAGTACCAGGATATTTACTAGGGAAGACCTTTGGTATCAATATCTATGGAAAGAAAGGGAAGGAAGCAAATAAATCAGGCTCAACAGCCTTGGCTGACCCCTGTGGAGGTCTAGAATTGAAAGGGTCCATCTAAATTGTCCTGGATTGAGCCAGAATGGTGAGGCCGTTGTATGCACCTCCCCCTGCCTCTATCAGTCATTAAATATGGGTCACCCCAGTGAGGGCATGACCTTCGGCAAGGGTGATCTCTGCACTGAGGCAATCCTGAAAGGTCTGACAGCTGAAGCCTGCCAGCAGACAGTGTTCCAGCCAGTAGAACAACACACTCTTCCTTTAAGGAAAATCTGGACTTTATATCTCCATGTCCAAAGCAAATGTAATCTCCTGTGAAGTGCATATCAACTTTGGCAATAATTCTGAGCCTTATTTTTATATTTTTATCATTCTTCCTAAACTTGACTAAATTTTGCTTTAGAATTACCAGATCATATGATATGTCTGCACATGTGTGTGTGTCTAGCTTATCTCCTTTCTGTGCTTTACCTAATTCATTACATACCTGTCATTTGCTCAGGCGATTTCAAATTCATTTTTGAATCTTTAAATCACTCACATATAGTCAACAACTACAAAAGCTGTCCCTTACTTTTTGCTTTCATAAACAACAGAGAAAAAAAAATTCAAATATACCCTTAACCGTGGTCAAAATGCGTGATGATTTTGTGGTAACTTTGTGGTTTTAGGAGCCCTGGTGTGCAGTGGTTAAGAGCTCAGCTCCTCACCAAAAGGTCAGCAGTTTGAATCCACCAGCCGCTCCTTAGAAATCCTATGAGGCAGTTCTACTCTGTCCTACAGGGTCGCTGAGTTGGAATTGACTTGACGGCAACGGGTTTGGGTTATTTTGGTTTTTGTGGTTTTCAGACAAAGATTCACTTACTGATTACAGCAGTTTAGAATGTAGTAGAAGGCTGTTCTAATCATTGGAACCTGAAAATCCTATGCACCACCATTAAAACAACATGGTTTCTCTCAGTGGAAAAAGCTTTTGCCTTCTCTCCAGACAGCTAAAACAGAATACCACTAGGACAGAGATCGGAAATCTGAAGAGCAAACAAAAAGCTGTATTGTCATGAAGTTTAAAGGTGAGCTTGTACAAATATCAAAAACTAATTAAGCAGAACAGGTGATATTTAACTACTTTGAAACTTAGAAAAAGGAAAATTGATTTTTGTCTCATTGGATTAAATTATATTTTCATATTGATTGACACAAAGAGCTTCTGTTACTTCTCTTCCAGACAAGGTAAATACGCTAGCTGGTATTTATTCATAAAACCTTGTATCTCAAATTTTCAGAAAATGTTATTCTAGCATTTTATTATTGAACAAATATTTTGACAGGTGATACTATTTTGGAAGCAGAAATATACACCCAACCACTTCCAGTATGCAATTTAGAGCTAGAAAATAAGGCTTAGAAGTGGTGGGATACATTCACAGGTCAATTCTATCATTGTGTGATGTAGATTAAGATCAACGAAATCAATGAAGCGTAATTAAAGCTTTGACCGTTTAATAGTTTTGACAATTGCTACACTAAAATATTGAGCTAAGAACTGCTGGTATTTCAGTAATCATTTTCCTTTTCTTTTACTTCCCCACAATTATTAAATGGCTAAAGAAAAACATACAAGTTCAATAGAATCATTAAAGTAGGAGAAAGTTAAGAAAAGTTTCCTAAGGAAATGGGATAGGAAACAGCCTAAGAATATAGAATGTTATTCTGTTCACCATAACACCGCACCCCTACCATCATAGAAAAACATAATTTTAACTAATTTGATTCTTTTGTTTTGCATTTTGTTTTTGAAAGTAGATAATGTGATAAAAAGCTTGGGAGGAAGAAGAAGGTTTAGTGAAGAGTTAAGCTTCAAGAACAAAATATTTTTTATGACCACATTTCTAGATTTTTTTATTGTGCTGATGGGAAATGTAAGCTAAAAGCAGCATGGAATTTTTTGGGACAGTAGAAGGTATTTGTAGATATTCTACAGGCTAAGATCCAGAGGTGAGATGGAGCACATCAAGGAAAAAAAAATCTGGGAAAAAGATCTGAGGTACATTATAGGGAATTTTACTCTTGCTCTATTCTGCATCGTCACCTCATTCCTCACACTTGAATTCACTTTCCGTCTTACACTGAAGGAGTTCAAGATACTTAATGTGTCCAAAAAGGCCATAAATGATCTTGCCCCTAACTACTTTCTGATCGCATTATTTTGCCACTCCCCAAATTGATTCATTCTGCCATAGCCCCTCTGGAATCATTGTAATTCTATGCATATTCCAAGTACAAGTACACTTACAACTCAAGCCATTTTGTCGTGCCCTGTATCAGCAGATATCCACCTGACTTGTTCACTACTTCCTTCAGTTCTCTGCTCAAATGTCAAGGGGGACTTCCTTATCTGCCCCAAATCAAACTTCACCACACATTGTGATCTCTCTCACATTGTTAAATTTTTGTACGGTTATTATCACTTATCTGCAAAATTTTATTTATCTGTTGGTTTATTGTTTATCTTCCCCCGTAAAAACTCCGGCCTTCTCCATGAGAGCATGGAGTCTTTTTTGTTCATCCCTATACCCTAGCACCTGAAGGAGACTCAATAAATATTTTCTAAATGAATAAATGTATCTCCTTATCTTCCTGTAAAATCTTTAGTGTAAAATCAACTTCCATTTGTGTGTTATGAAATTGCATGCCCTTAAGGGATAGAAAGAAGCACTTACGACAGAACCCTAAGATAAGTGAAGGGTAGCATCAGCTTATAGATGTCTCCATGGTGATTTCTGAACTAGTCAGTCACTCTGGGAGAGCAGAAAAGCATATCATCAGGTAATTTATACCCTTGTGCTATTGGGATGTAGAGAAAAGAACTTGAGATGTATTAATATACTCATTACTTATTAAAATCATGGCTATATACCACAAAGAGTGTGACTAAGTTTTCTATATTGGAAACTATGTAATACGGTCCATGCATACGGCTTTATGATGATTTTACATGATTGGAAGCTAGAAACTAGGAGAACCAGATGGCCTGATTATTATATAAATACACTGTTGATCAAAGGTATTCTTTTGCTCTGATGAACTTTCACCAGGAGCTGCAGAGCAAACCATTGGAGGCTGAAAATGCAGGGTAACCATATCTGACTCATCACAGTCTGGTTTTAAAACCTCTATGAATTACCGAAGGCAAATATTTAATTCTAAGCTACATTCCTACTTTTCTTTAAGGCTACCAAAAATTATATACATATATACATGGTCTTTTTCAGAGTAGTAACAACAGATTTAGTCTCAGTACTTCTCCAACTTTAGAAGGACAAATTTGCTGCTAGACATACAGAAAATACTTAGGAAATTAATTTTTATTTTCTGTCAGGCCACTAAGGTGTCATTCAATGAGAATGAAACGATAACCACATTTGATTCCAGGTCATGACACTAGTGCCACTAATCCAGTGGTTCCATCTATCAAATAAAGTGCAAAAGTGTCTAGACCAGGAGTAGTTCTTAACTGGTAAGGTGTTTTAGGGAAGAAAAAAAAATGAATCCACCTCTAAATCTGAGGCCTAAACCCAGCAAACCTTTGACATGTTGAATATCTCTGTTCACTTTCTTGCTACTTAGGCTATAACAGGGCTTATCACACAATTGCTGCTTAAAAAAGCATGTTGAATGGTTGCTTGATGAACCAAGTCAATGCATGAATGAATAAGTGACTTCATTAGGAAATAAAGGTATTTTAATTTCTACTTATTTTGACAGTAACATTTTAAAAAGCTAGGAGACCATTATATTCACGTGGCAAATGAAAACAGAACTGAATATCTTGAATGAAATTTATTTCATTAAATGAATAAAGAGATCCAACCTGATACTTCAAGTCAGATTTTTGTAATAGATATTTAGAGTAGAACCTGATTAAAAAGAGTGGGCATCAAGTTTCACGATATCGAATTTCCACTATGATCAAGTATCATAGTGGAAAAAAGAAAAGAAAAGTTGTAAGGAGTAGTCTAAACTAGCAGTGTTTCTTAAAATGTGGTCCATGGACCACTTGCATAATGCATAATTAGACAGGCATTAAAACACTGATTTTTCATCCAACTGCACATCTAGCATACTATAAGGATAGAAGAGGTTATTCGGCAGTAATACACAATGCCCAAATCCCAGTGGCTTGAAAAAAGGGAGGTGATTTTTGCGCATTCTACATGTTTGATATGTCCATCATGGGAAGGGGGAGTTCTGCCCCAAGGAAACGTAAGAGGAGAATGAACACAGTTAATTATGTGCTACAGCCCAGATGTCTCACATTTACTCACATCTTGTTGGTTAGAACTGGTTACATGGGCTCACTTAACTTTGAGTAGAAAATGTAATAATCCATGTATCTGTAATAGAGGAGAATGAAACATTGGTGAATACTACACCTACTGAATCAAAATGTCTGAGGAAGAGAGCTGAAGCATCTTTTACTGTTTTATTTGTTTAACATGTTCTGTAAACTTGAGGAAATTTGATAACCACTGCCCTAACTCAAGGAGCTCTGGTGGTGCAGTGGTTAAGAGCGTGGCTGCTAACCAAAAGGTCGGCAGTTCAAATCCACCCGTTGCTCCTTGGAAACTCCATGGGGCAGTTCTACTCTGTCCTATAGGGTCACTATGAGTCAGAATCAACTCAATGGCAATGGATTTGGATTTTTCTTTTTTTTTTTTTTGCCCTAACTCAGGCTTGACTCTAACAGTGTACCAGAAATTTGACTGGAGATTAGGCTGTAGCCCTTTGTTCACTTAATTCAAGTTACTCAGTTCTGTTACAGTTTGGATATAATGGTCTCCTAACTTTTTAATGTTACTATCAATATAAGAAGAAGAGAAGTTAAAATATGCACCTTCCTAGTTCACAACTTTTGTCATGTAACATCAATAAAGCATGGCAAGCATTAATTTTTCACTCTGTTGATGGGCTGTCTAAAACATGGAGTAAGAAAATACGTGGGAGAAGAAATACATCCCTGCTTGTGAAGTTCCTAAAAGAGGAAAAGTTATTTGTACAGAATAGTATTTGTTGGGATGGTCATCTTGACTCCCATAGGAAACCGAGGGTGTTAATCCCTCTGTTTTGATATGGTATACCTTTACTTTTATGTTTTTAAAGTTGTCTCAGAAGCTGAAAGTAACAAGAAATCAAACACTGGGTTTTCTGCATATCTCTTAGGCCTATCAAACAAATTAGACTTAATAATAAATAAGTTACTTTGATAATAGAATGCCACGTGGAAGATAATATAATGGATCTACAAACAAGTAAAAAAAAAGTGAGAAGTGTCTAATTACAATCTAAATGAGTCTTAGCTAAATCTGCCATTGTCTAAGATGAATAATATAAGAAGAAGAAAACATAGTATAAAAACAGATTTATGTAAATCATCAGAGGGGATTCCAAAACTTTGTGACTTCAGGCATTTCTCTCATTGAGGGGAATAGCATATCATAGTGATTTGTTGATCGTGCCATTTGACAGGCTAGATGGCAGGTCACAGCTGAAAAGACAGCTGGTGTTAGGCATTACTTGTCTCTCATATTCCAAGAAATATTGCAAGCTTAGCTTTACAATGCCCAAACACATGCTGATTATGTTCTGTATCTAACATAATATCAAAAAAATAGAACAAGGTGCTTTCAGGGAGTTAAATCCAGTATGTCCACATCACATATGGGATATTTTCAGTTAGGCTGTCAAAATCAAGATTCCCTCAATGACTTGACAAATGCTGACAATCATCTGAATAATTCAATACTATTTGGATATGAATGAAGAGAGAATATTGAGGTATCTAGTTTAATTGATTTAATTAGCATGATGATTATCAATTTTCCACCTCACTTTATTACTTTATGTGAGCAATTATAGCTCAGTGAACACTAATTTCAGAATTATGAAGGTGAATACACATATATGAAGAGAGAGAGAGGCATGTATTATTTTTTACTAAATTACATAATCAATTTTTACACTTTGTTTCACTTTACAGTTATTTTATTTATTTATATCAGAATACTACATTTGTCTGTTAATTCATCTTCCAATTTTTTTCTTTTTTTTCTAAAATAAGCTAGAATTATAGGATATTTTAGGAAACAAATATTTTACAGTCTGCTTGATACTTTTACCTAGAATAGAATTAAACCATAGTCTATAAAGGATGCAAACATTGTTTATAAATAAGGTGTTAAACAATAAACATGTTTTGTTACAAATTATTTCCTTCTATAGGTTATCGTGAGTGGAGTTTTCAAACATAAGCAAGAGGAGAAACAATGATCTTCATTGAGACTAAAGTTTTCAAATAAATACATAAGCTATCATATACTGTCATAAATTGTCAAAATTTGGAACAAATAGAATCTTATTTTATGCCAGATATTGATGTATAATTTTAATCATATATATTAAAAAAAAGTATATTTTAATAAAAAACAAACCACTCATTTTACAGACTTTTATTCAGTTTAATCAATGTGTAATGCAACTATAAGACATTAATTCTATATCTTATTTATGATATATAAAGTGCTTGCAATCAATACATTAATATTTTACTTAGTATCTAAATATTGTTTTACAAGTCTAAGGAGAATATCCACTTAAATGTGCTGATTAAGACGATTAATTGAAAAATGTATGTCACTATGATAGAGAAACTAATATGTTCTAATTAGTAAGAAGATGATAACATTATTTTCCCAGCCCTAACAATTATGCGTACACATTAAAAACATGGGCGTTATTGTTTGATTTATAGTTTCTTGAGGAGTCTGTTAGAGAAATTAATCAGATCTATTTTTGTACTGTAAATCTGAGATATTTTGAAATAATGTTAGAAATTGTTATTTTGTTGTAACGGTTTTTATATTTCTTTTCTTTCTTTTTTTTATAGCCTCTCTCACAATTTGTAATCTCCTTGTCTCATCTGCATGTGCCTGGAGAGAGGCTCTTCTCTGATAATATGCCACAAACCAGTCTCCCTGTGTGTAGAGTAAGCGTCAAAGTTAATTTGGGCTGAACTGTGCACAGCTCTCATTAATGACATTCTGGCAAATTTTAGTGGGATGTGATTTCCTCCAGGGAAGCTGTGCATTGGAAAGGAAGTCTGGAAGACCTCAGAGACACTCTTCTATCTCACTGAATTCCACTCCTGCTGCCGCAGGAAACCAGATTCTTTTAGCTCCTCTTCACCAGCTTAGAGGATCTAGATAGCCACCAAAAATGAGTAAGATGTTCCAGTGACAGAAAAATAGCTACTCTTGTGTGATTAGACAATCAATAGTATTTATTTGAAATCATACTCCCAATAGTTTACTTAAAGTATTATTACTTCTTGGTAGTTGCTGTTGATGTTTTGTTGTTGTTTTAGAATCATGAATTCTCTGCTCTTCTTCTGTCATAATCAAACTGCATTAGTTGAGTCTCAAAAAATATAGCCCCTTGAATTAAAGAGAGAAAAAAAAATACAAATGTTTAAGTTTTAATTTGGAAACAATACTAAATTTAGAGAACATTTGAGAGAATAATACAAAGAACTCCTACCTTTCATCCAGATTCACCTATTGAAGATATTTTGTCACATTTGAGTTGTCATTATCAATCTCTCTCTCTTTCTCTCATATGTGTAGATGGATATAGATTTAGATGATACAGATATAGAAATAGAGATACAGACATCTTTGTACATTATTATCATATTTTCAGAACCACTTGATAATGAATTACAAACATCATGCCACCTTTATCCTAAATACACCAATGCATATTTCCTAACATAAAAATATTATCCTATACAATAATAAAATTATCAAAATCAGGAAATTTAACATTGATGCAATACTATGATTCAAGCTACAACTTTACTCAAATTTTGACCAAAATTTTCTACCTAGAATCTTTTTTCTGGTGCAAGATACAGTCCAAGATTACATTTTACATTTACTTTGTGTTTCTTTTGTCTCCTTTAATCTGGATTGCTTCATCAGTCATTCTTTATCTTTCAATACTTTGATATTTTTAAAACTACAGAGTATTTATTTGTAGAATATGTCTCATTTTGGGTATTTGTGATGATTCCCTATCATTTGGTTCAAATGCATATTGCATTTTGGGCAGTAATAATTTGTAAGTGCTCCTTCTCAGGGAGACACAAGAGGCATGTGATGTCAGTTTGTCCCATATTGTTGATACAAAATTTGGTCACTTATTTAAGACAGCACCATTCATAATTCTCTCTGTGAAGTTGCTGTTGTTATTTCTGTGTAACTAAGTAATTTGGAGGTGGAGATAATTACTTTGAGAAAATGTGAAATGTCCTATCCATCATGAAATTCCCGTTTGCATGTTTTAGCACCCATTCTTGCCTTACACAGTTGTTACTATGATGGTTGCATAATGATGATTACTTCTAGATTTAGAAGTTGATATTATACTGAAGGGGCTCTAGTGGCACAGTGGTTAAGAGCTCTGCTGCTAACCAAAAGGTTGGCAGTTCAAATCCACCAGCTGCTTCTTAGAAACCCCATGGGGCAGTTCTACCCTGTCCTAGAGGGTCCCTATGAGTTGGAATTGATTTGACGGCAGTGGGTTTGGCTTATGAGCCTTAAAGTTAAATCTTTCTCTCTTATTTATTTATTTTTTAGCTACATGGACCCCAGGAATCTTATTTTAATAAAGTCCATTATTATCATTATTTAATTTCATCCCCCATATATCCCAGTTTAGTCGATGTGAACTTATTCAAGCTAACTCCTGTGAATTTATGACAGATACTCATCATTTTTTTTTTTTTATTTCAGTATTTGTTGCCACAAAAGGATGTTCCCACCTCATTCTGAAGTTTTTCTGCCCCAACCCTGGAATCATCAATTTTTCTATTTATTGGAGAATGGTATTTAGAAAATAAGGTTGATTCAAGTACTCTAATTTAAAATGTATTTGTAAAACTTCAAATTTATAAACTTAAAAAGTTTTAAAACATGACATTGCTTATGTTTGCCAACACAAAAAAATAATAATCTTTGGAAATATAAAATATCCAATATTTATTTTAAAAAAGGCCAGAAGGGAAATTAGTCATTTTCCTAGCACAGTGAGATTTAGAGCACTCTACTTTGTTATGTCGTTAAAAAAGATTTATACATTTGCAAATGTATTAACAATCAATGCCAAAATGGAAGATAGACCCTAATTTACCATGTTGACTTGTCCAGAAACCAATATCCAGAGTTAAGACTAATAATAAAAACATTACTTAAATAGGTTTTGCCCAAATCCAACCAAAAGAATCACAGAAACTTTAGTTTCAGGTAGCTTATGGGCTCGTCTTATCTAGGAGTATCATGTTATATTCAAATACAAGTCTGCATAGCCTAGCTTAGTACCTTAAGCATTAAACACTGCATACACTTGTTCATATTTAATGAAGAAAAAAGGAACGCAAGTAAGAAAGGTAGGGAAGGGTAGGATAAGAAAAAAAAAGAATGAAAGAAAATCTGACCAATGCTCAATTTCCGGTAGGAAGATTTTCACCTTTGATAAGCCCAATTTGCGGTAGCTGCTGAGTTGCAACAGGCTGACTGGACTGTCATGCAGTCTTCAATGGAAGAGAGAATCACTTCACTAAATATGAAGTGTCCAACATAATTCTTCCTTGGAAAAGGACAGCATGCTTGGTGAAGTGGAGGGTCAGAGAAAAAGAGGAAGACCCTCAATGAGATGGATTGGCACAGTGGCTGCAACAATGGGCTCCAACATAGCAATAATTGTGACAGTGGCACAGGACCAGGCAGTGTTTCATTCTGTTGTACATAGGGTCGCTATAAGTCAAAACCGACTGGACGGCACCTAACAACAAAAACAACATGATTCTTAGCTAGGAGGAAAAGATGGACACAGTGGTGAATAAGGTAGATATGGCCTCTGCATCGGGTACTTGATAGTCAAACAATGAATTAAAGGTACTGTGTATCTGAGGTGACACTTAACTTGGTTGTCCTAGACTGAGTTCTCTAGAGAACCAAAACCAGTTAAGTGTATAAATATATGTAGAGAGAGATTTATATCAGGGAAATGGCTCATGCGGTTGTAGAGGCTGGGATGTCCCAAGTCTGTGGGTCAGGGTAGAGCTTTTTTTGATTCACATCGCCACAGGGTGAACTCAAGATCAGGGGGTCAGAGAGCAGAGCTCTTGCTCTCAGGCTGCAAAGATCAAAACATCCCAAGACTGGCAGGCAAGACCACAGGTAAGCTGCTAGCTCCAGTGTCAAGAACCAGAGGTCTGACGCACAGGAACCAGCTGCAGGATCCAGAGTGAGCAAAAGCCTACAAGCCTTGCCAGAATGCCCACTTATATTTGATGCAGGCCACACGCCCAAGGAAACTCCCTTTCAACTGATTGGCTATTCACAGAAGATCCCATCATAGAGGTGATCACATTATATCAAATCTCATCATGCAGGTGATCACAACATCATACAACTGCCAAACTACATCATAACTGCCAACCACTGAGAATCATGGCCCAGCCAAGTTGACACACAACCTTAACGATCACACTGGTTTTTGAAGAATGACTGAATTTTTATCTGATTGAAAAAAAAGGAGAAAAGCATTGTAGGCTCAGGAGATTTTACAATAAAAATCTATGAAGGCACAAAATATAAAGCAGATTCCGGAATGGCAAATATTTCAGTGTCTGTAGTGTTGAGTAATAGGGGACACTAGAAAGCCAACTTTAATAAAATTTTGCCCCAAGACACATATGCAGCTGTGAAATTTTGCTAAGTCTTTGTTACTAGAAGACTTTCTTCAATCCCATTTCCCACTGTAGGTGTTAGAAACTTATCTAGTCCTATAAAATATTTAACTTCTGAACTCCTTCTAATCCATTTCTCTGCGGATAATATAGTCAGTTCTTCTCTAAGCCTAGCCATTTTTTTTTAACACCTTGCCAAATAGTCATTAGTAGTCAGCATACACTACCAACTTCTTATTTTATAACTCATCTCTTAGAGCTGTCAGGAAAGAAAGTGCATTTTCTGTCTCCAAACTTATTGCAAATGACAGTTCTAGCAAATATCTTGCCATTGTATAATACGGATCACGAAGTGTCTAGCCTCTGGTATCAGTTTGCTAGCCACTCACTGCCTAAATGCTAAGAAAGTGCTACCTATTTTAGGTTTTGTTCAAAAGAGCACCCTAATTTTGATACAAATTTCTGTATTAGGATATCCTATGCTGTCATAACATATAGACTCTCAATGGCTTAACTGAACAAAATTTATTGCTTATTCATGTACGTTGTCCAGATGAGGATCAGGTGTCCTGTCCTCAGACATCTCTCATGAAAGTGATGACACAGATCTGGGCACCCCACTGTTGTCTTTCTAAGATCTTACAGTCCTTCTCTTCAGTATTGTGAATAAGATAGACAAAGAAAACTGGGAGATCGTGTGGGACACTTTATAGTTCAGATTATACACCATTTCCTTACCTATTCCATTGAACAGAACTACTCACAGAGAACTACTCATATAGAAAGAGATTTGTAAAATATAGTATTTACATATGTCTAAAAAGAATTGGCAAACATGAAGTACTAACTCTGTTACATAGTGTAAGTAAAAACCTACTGTAAATTTGTTTATTAAAAAAGCAACTATGGTTGCATTGTAGATGTAGAAGATCCTCAACATAGAGGATCTCATCTTTGTTGTTACAATTTTAAAAGTTTACAAAATAAAATACAGTATGGTAAGTGCTGAAATAGAGAACCGTTAGCATTGCATTAAGATTGTAAGGTTATACACTAGACTATTATTAACACTGGAGTCCTGGTGGCTCAGTGGTCAAGCGCTCAGCTGCTAACCAAAAGGTTAGCAACTTGAATCCACCAGATGCTCCTTGGAAACCCTAGAGGGTAGCTCTTCTCTGACCCATAGGTCACAAATTGGCTGATGGCAACGGGGAAAAAATTATTCATTGATTCTTACTGAGAGATGGAATTATACATGGATTTGATTTTTTAAATGTGTTTCTTCTAAATTAACAATAAAGAAATGTGGAACAAAATAAATCTATTAGACTTCAGTTGGAGTTCTTTGATTGTTACTTGTTTTGAGGCATTAATTTTTGTTTTTTACCTTTTGTTGTTTTGTTTTTCACCTTTTGTTGTTTTGTTTTTCATGCATTGGAACTAAGAATGAAGATATTTTTAAAAGATAACTCATCCAGTAAAACATTAAGAGGTCTAAAGCAAGGACCCTGGGATATTCCAGGAATTCTGAATAGGTGAAGTGGTAAAGAATTAAGAGCCTGCAAGAGTGGCCACCGATTAGATGGTCATTGATTGACTTTTGAAAGAACTTTACTATATTGCAATTTAGTCTAATAACAGTGGCTTGAGGAGTGAACTGAAAATAAGAGTTGGAGCCCTTGTAGATTACTTAGTTTGTTGACAATGAAAAGAAGCTATGCAAAAGACGTCAGTAGACGAAAGGATATCAATAAGTTAAATGTGCATGTAATTGTTTTTTATTCCAATTAAAACTTGAGACTGATCAAGGTATAGGTAATACATTGCCTACCTATATTTTTATGGCATATTATTCTATTATAAAAAATACATTACAACAACTAAATTTTTGTGTAATTGTGTTGGTTATTGTGAAATACTGATGTTTTCTTTAAGACAGTGCTAAATTCTTGTTGTGGCTGCTGGTTTTGTGGCCAATTTCTTGAGTAATAAAATTAAGTTTATAGATTTCTTGGATCCCTGGTGGTGCAGTGGTTAAGAGCTAGGCTGCTAACCAAAAGGTCAGCACTTCAAATCCACCAGCTGCTCCTTGGAAACCCTATGGGGCAGTTCAACTCTGTCCTGTAGGGTCACTATGAGTTGGAATTGACTTCAAGACAAAGAGTTTTTGGTTTTATAGATTGCTTTATTGATTTCATTGCAGCTTCTCCAAAATGAAGCGTCCGTTGCAAATCTTCTTGTTGGAGAGTTGTAGAGAATGTTCAGAGTTTATTCAGAAGGAATCCAAACTAACTAAACACATCTAGCCAAACAAAAATAATAACTGGGAAATCTGTAAGCCTATTCTGGTAGAATGAAAGCACATTTGATTTTTTATCCTAGATATTTGATTGTGAGGATGGCGCAGGACCAGACAGTGTTATGTTCTGTTGTACACAGGGTCGCTATGAATTGGAAATGACTCGATGGCACCTTACAACAACAACAATCCTATATATTAATTCCATTAATGAATCTTTAAAAATTTTCTAGGTTTTAAGTCTAGATAAATGATGTATAACTTTTCTAAGGACATTTATGCACTTTCAGCACTCTGTGGAATAAAATCTGAATTACTAATCTGTAGCCTTTTCTTCTTTTGGTGTCTCTAATGGAAAACTATGATGTATGTCACTGACACTTTGAAACTTATCAGGGTAAAAAAGGGCAAGACACCTTCCCTATCAAATTAATGGTGTGCACTACCCTATATTGAGACGAGGTGTCTCTCAACAGATTCTTTAAGTTTTCTTTACCCATCCAGGAGTTGATCTAGCAGATAAGACCCTGTCACAAAGTGTTAGCAAAAGATCACTACACAAGGAACACTAAGGAAGATAACGTATTATTAGAGCAATGTGTCAGTGTTCTAGAATAATTATTTCACTTAATTTTTAAGATGAAATTAACTTTGAAAAACATTGGACATATTCTATGAGAGTCAAAAGGTTGAAAGAAGATAAGTTCTTTGTCTCAATTTATGTACAAGGTGAATTTCTCTGATAATGAAACAGCAAAAAAAAAAAAAAAAAAAAACCTGTATTGTTAAAAGACTTGTTACATCAAATAGAATTCCATTAAGTGCCTCAAATATGTCTAAATTTTATCTGCTATTTTTTTTTACTCACAATTCTGATTCTTCTCAAAAATCAATTTTAATTATATAATTCTTTCAGAAATGTCCCAAAAGACGTCTTAATTTGTTGTTTAAAACCATAAGGTTAAAATTTTCTCTATTCAAATCCATTGAAAAAAAATTTAATTTTTATAAAGTACAGTCAGTTAGAAAAATTGTGCCATAAAACAAACAAAAAAAACTCAGACTTCAGATATTTACCATTAAAAAGAAAACAAAACATCTTTCTTCCTAAAACAGTAAATTTTAGACCAATTTAATTTTATCCCGAATAATAAATTTAACCACTTAGCTTAGATTGAAGGAAAACTATGCATTTTATGTGACTTAGTATGATAAATGGACAATATTCATTAAGGAACCCAGAAAAGTAATTTATTAGAAATTAAATGTATGCATTGTTACTTAGATTATATTGACACTATGAGTTCTAAACTCTTCCCCATTCTGAAGTATAATTTATAGCTTAATTTACATAAATTTCTAATCCCAGTCATTGATACTCCAAGAAATAAAGTAATATTTAATCCTATGAGTTTTCCAAGGGCTATTGAAACCCTGTTTTATCACTTGATAAATAGCTTATTTATACACACAATGTAATTTTTAAATATTATATTTTTGAACTGGGAAGGTGCATTTTTCTTCATAGAGTAAAATGGATGTCTCTTCTCTACCAGATAATGCAAATTGGATGTGGGAAAGCTGTCAGAGTGAAGAGATTTCAGGTATTGGTATCCAGAGACAGTCATGCATTACACAAACAAATATGAGCTAAACAAGTGCAAAAATTACAGAGTCCTCTAAGCAATGGGAGCTGAAGACTATACTAAAAAAATCTCAGTCAGGCATAATAATCTACATTCCCCAAGTGCAAACTCTTCCTCAAGAATACATAAGAGAAATTCCCAGGCTTTTTATTTATCACCAACATCTTTTATAGTAGTAATGCAAAGTTATTGGGCAAAGAATTTTTCCTGGTCTTTAAGCACTAACTCTTATATTTATTCAGGGCTACTCTTTCTTCCTTTGTAGTATGAGTCTGGGTGATTTTGAGTAGCATAGTTCACAGACAGTCATGCTATTTTTAAATAATATCCCCAAACCAAATGCCAGAACTCAGTATCTCTAGTCTTGTAGAGACATTAGCATCAGTAAAGCAAAAGAGGTGCTTTGTTTAACAAAAGTGAAGTACTCAGGCCCAGTGGGAACCATAAAGGCCATATTCCAATCTAATTAATACGTATTTGTGTGTAATTTCATTCAAAGGATGTTATATTTTTCCTATGAGAAATGATTGGTTTGTTGTACTGTGGTGGCTTGCATGTTGTGATGCTGGAAGCTGTGCAATCAGTATTTCAAATACCAGCAAATCTGTCTGTGGAGGACAGATTTCAGAGGAGCTTTCTGCTAAGCAAACTAGGAAGAAGGACATAGCTGTCTACTTCTGAAAGGAATTTTCCAGTGAAAATATTACGGATCACAACAGAACATTGTCTGGTACAGTGACAGAAGATGAACCCCTCTGGGTGGAAGGCACTGAAAATATGACTGGGGAAGAGCAGCCTCCTGAAAATAGTTGTTGTTATGTTGTTATGTTCCATCCAGATGGTTCGGACTCATAACCACCCTACGTACAACAAAACAAAACACTGTCCAGTCTTCTGCCATCCTCACAGTCATTGTTATGCATGTACCCATTGTTAAAGCCACTATGTCAATCCATCCTGTTCAGGGTCTTCCTCTTTTTTGCTGAACCCCTACTTTACCAAGCATGATGTCCTTCTCCAGGGGCTGATCCCTCCTGATAACATGTTCAACGTGCCTGAGACAAAGTCTTGCCATCTTTGCTTCTAAGGAACATTCTGACTGTACTTCCTCCAAAATAGATTAGTTAGTTCTTCTGGTACTCCATGGTATATTCAATTTTCTTTGCCAACACCACAACTCAAAGACATCAATTCTTCTCTGGTCTTCCTTATTTGTTGTCCATCTTTCCCACACAAATAAGGTGATTAAAAAGACCGTGGCTTGAGTCACGTGCACCTTAGTCCTTAAAGTGACATCTTTGCTTGTTAACACTTTACAGAAACCTTTTGCAGCAGATTTGCCTAATGAAATGCTTCACTTGATTTCATGACTGCTACTTCCATAGGTGTTGATTGTGGAGCCAAGTGAAATGAAGTCCTTGACAACTTCAATCTTTTCTCCGTTTATCATGAGGTTGCTTATTGGTCCAGTTGTGAGGGTTTTTGTTTTATGTTGAGGTGTAATCCATACTGAAGTCTGGAGTCTGATCTTCATCAGTAAGCGCTTCAAGTCCTCTTCACTTTCAGCAAGCAAGGTTGTGTCATTTGCATAACGCAGGTTGTTAATGAGTCTTCTTCCAATCCTGATGTCCCATTCTTCTTCATGTAGTCCAGCCTCTCGTATTATTTGTTCAGCATGCAGATTGAATTAACATAGTGAAAAGATATAACCCTGATCCACACCTTTCCTGACTTTAAACCAAGCAGTATCCCCTTGTTTTGTTCAAACAACTGCCTCTTGATCTATATACAGATTCCTTATGAGCACAATTAAGAGTCTGGGATTCCCATTCTTTGCAGTGTTATCAATAATTTGTTACGATCCACACAGTCGAATGCCTTTGCATAGTCAATAAAACACAGGAAACATCTTTCTGGTAGTCTCTGCTTTTAGCCAGGATCCATCTGACGTCAGCAATGATATCTCTCATTCCACATCCTCTTCTGAATCTGGCTTGAATTTTTGGCAGTTCCCTGTCTATGTACTGCTGCAACTGCTTTTGAATGATCTTCAGCAAAATTTTGCTTGTGTGCGATACTAATGATATTGTTCCATAATTTCCTCATTCTGTTGGATCACCTCTCTTTGGAATAGGCCAGTCGTTTGGCCAGGTAGCTGTCTTCCAAATTTCTTGGCATAGATGAGTGAGCATTTCCAGCGCTGCATCCATTTACGGAATCATCTCATTTGGTATTCCATCAATTCCTGGAGCCTTGTTTTTCACCAATGTCTTCAGTGCAGCTTGGACTTCTTCCTTCAGTACCATCAATTCTTGATCATACGCTACCTCCTGAAATGTTTGAACGTCGATCAAGTCTTTTTGGTGCAGTGACTCTGTATTCCTTCTTTCTTCTTTTGATGCTTCTTGTGTCATTCAGTATTTTGCCCATAGAATCTTTCACTATTGCAACTCAACGTGTCTGTCACTCAGTCATCTGATAAGCATGTAGAAAGAAATAAAAAAGGACATCATGCTCAGTAAAGTAGACCCTCAACAAGATGGGTTAACCCAGTGGCTGCAACGACGGGCTAAAGCATAGCAAGATAGTGAGAATGATGAATGTTAGGGCAGTGTTTTGTTCTGCTGTATGTAGGGTGCTATGAATTGGAACTGATTGGACAGCATCTAACAACATGTCCAAAGTACATGAGACGAAGTTATGCCATCCTTGTTTCTAAGAAGCATTCAGGTTGTACTTATTCCAAGACAGTTTTGTTCATTCTTCTGGAACTCCATGGTATAGTCAATATTCTCTGCCAATGCCATAATTCAAAGGCATCAATTCTTTGGTCTTCCTGATTCATTGTCCAGATTTTCCATGCATATGAGGTGATTGAAAATACCCTGGCTTGGATCAGGCTCACTTCAGTCGTCAAAGTGACATCTTTGCTTTCTAACACTTTAAAGAAATCTTTTGCAGCAGATTTGCTCAATGCAATATGCCATTTGATTTCTGGACTTCTGCTTCCATGGGCATTGATTGTGGATTCAAGTAAAATGAAATCCTTGGCAACTTCAATATTTTCTCCACTTATCATGATGTTGTTTATTGGTCTAGTTGTGAGGATTTTTGTTTTCTTTATGTTTTATTTTTTTTATTTCCTGGTGATAGCCGCTTAAAATATCATTTAATGACTAGAAGAAAGTTATGCAAAATGTGTACTGAAATTCTGTTAAAGCTGCCATAAACTGGGCTGTACTTCTGCTGAAGTGTAGAAAGTGTGCCTTTTTAAATAAATATTATTTTATTTAAAATTAGTCTTCTAAGATTTTTGTTTTACTTTAGAATTTTCTTTTTTATTATATATTTTTCTTTTACTTTTCTATATAACAAGAGGTAGAGCAAACCCACGCAGTATGAAAGGAAGAAACTTGATCAAATACAAGATTTAGATCTACTGTAATTTTTATGCAAATAATGTATGCGTTATACTATTTTTGCCAAACACACAACCACTTTGCATGTTATTTTCTTAGGTGTGCTCTGCACCTTATATGTGTGGCATGTTATCTGTGAAAAAATACAATAATCCTCTAATAGCTGGATCATCAGAATATTTTTAAATAATAAACAAAACATGTATGCAACATAGTTTAACATTTTCAGTCACTGCATCCTAGCCCTACCTTACCTACTTGGGATTGCTTAAATGACTAGATTTACATCAATCACCATTATAAAATTTGTTTCATGTTTCCATGGTAGTTCTTTCTTCACTCCTCAGATACTTCCACCTATTGTGAATACTTTAGAAATATCCATCCCTATCTGTGGGTTGAGTAGAGTTAAAAAATTGTTGGTCCAAATGTTCAGCTATTGATAGTCAAGAATAAAAAAGTGTGTGGGAAACTAGAATTTTTTTTTCTTTTTTCCGTCATATTTGCCTTCATGTTCTGTAGGTTTCATTGGTTTGTCTCTCAGTAGCATAGTGCATTAGCCAGTACTCTTTTGGTTGTGAGCAAGAGAATCCAAGCCTAATTATTAGCTCAGGCAAAAAACACATACATACATGCATACCAATCTGTGTGGTTGGATTTATTGGCTCTCATAATTAAACTGCATGAAAAGCAGTGATGTCTAGATTCAGAGACTTGAATACCATCAGGATTCTGTCTATTGATCTTTTTTTTGGGGGGGGGTTATTTCTTTGTTTTTTTCTATATATTGGTTTTATTTATTCTGTTCTAATGTAGCGTTACTCTACTAATAGAGAAGTATGCAGTGAAAATGATGGTGGTGGTTAGAGGCAACACACGGCCAATGGAAACTTAACTCTTACAATTGCATGGTTAATTGTTAAAGCTAAAAGAGTTCTCACTTCCAGCTCTACTTCAAAATAATCCTGAGAAAGAACTATAATTTACCCAGCTTGGTGGGCTAGACTCTAGAGAAATCCTGGTAGCAAACTGGATGAAATATAAAGATTGACTTAGCTTGGACCAGGTGCCAACAATTATTTAGCCCATCATAGGATGGAGAGAAAATAAAGTCATGTAAAAAAAAAAATCATCTCCTATTTGGCAAACATACTTTAAAAATGGGGGATGAGAGTTACTCCACACACCAAAAAACGTATTGCTGTTACTGGATCACAGATTATTGGGCAATTAGAATAACAAATGTCTAATACATAAATGGCTGGCTACCAGCAATGAAGATAAATATTGTCCAACACACTGAAATTGATAAGTACTTCAGGAGCAGTTAGTGCAAAAGTAGAAAGATTAAAAAAGAAAAAAAAATAGGCCTAAACTAAAACTGTCTCACAAAAGTACTAGCCATTTATGCTATTGGATAGTAAATATTGCTAACATTTTACATGTTTCTTAAGATATGAAGCGATTTCATTTACTTGAAAAAAATGTTTTTGATTCTCTTGTATTTCAAAAGATACCTAAAGAAATGATGAAAAAGCCAAAATAATTTTCATACCTCCATTTAACTTGAAGTTTCTAAATCTGTTTGAAAATACTAATTAACTACACTCTCCACAGCTTCTGTGGAAAGTGAAAGATAGCCATATTTCTCTTTTACAGATGGATGACCTTGAGGCAGAGTGCTTAAGTGACTTTGTAAAAAAAACATATAGCCATTCATGTGGAGAGGCAAGCACTGACTGGAAGGATGGACATTTCATCTGTTTCTTTAACCATCTAGCTTAACTGCCACTCCTTAAGTACAAAAACTAGTGATCCATGCCCTATATTTCTTGCTTTTTAATTACCTGGAATCAGATTGAGCTCTGAGTGTATTTGCATTCTGAATTCATTAAAAAAAAAAATAAAAGTCTATATTTGAGACGTCTTTCAAAAGTCTCAATCAAGTATTAAATTTTTCCATTTTCCATTTGGGTTAGATTTACATCATTAAGAAAAATAAAATTAAGATAATAAATGAAAGACAATGTACAAATAGAAAATGTCTGACTACTTTGAAATCGATTTCATCAACAAAGTAAAACCTATTTCTAAGAAAAATCTACTTGAAAGGAAAAATGTTAGGTAAATAAAAAGTGCATTAAAGGAACTTATACAAAATAAACTTTAAACGAACTCCCTATAAAACTACAATTACAAGAACAGACTTTTACATCACAGCAACAATAAACAAGTGCAACAAATGTGTGTGTCAATACTGCACTGGTAAGACAGTTTATAGGCCCACTTTTAAACTGTAAAATATGGTGGAACTGCAGCTGTGTAAGTGGCAAACTCCAGTGGAAACAGAGACAGAATAACTTCATTGAATAATATATAAGATTTTCAAATCTTAGATTTGGGGATTGAGTCTTAACTTCAAACCCATTGGACTTATTTAAAAAGAAAGGAAAGGCATTCAAAATACACTCCATTATTATTGCCTAATTTCTGTTCATGCAGAAAATTTTTGTGCATTTTCATCTAAGATGTACCCAATGATCCATAAAATACATGTTTATGAAATTTATGGTGCTTATAGATACTAAACAAGATTTTATATTTTAATGGCATAAACTTATGTGTGATAGTAGCAATTATATGTGGAAACATAATTAGAGAGTTGATTTTGATTTAACATAAACACTATTCTTCTATCACTGAGTTGCCAAAATATTGATAAAACAAACAAGCAACCCTGTGTTCAAATCTAGGATATGTCAAATGCTAACTACGTAATCTTAGACAAATTAGTGAACCTCCCTCAGTCACAGTTTTATCATATGTAAAATGAATAATAATATAGTTTATGGGATTATTATGAGCACTGAGTAAGAATATGTACATAAATAGGTACCATAAAGCACTGCACATAGTAGGAATCCATTATTCCTAATTTTGGCCATTACACCAGCTTTAATCTGGTTTTCTATTCCCAGGAAAGAGTATCCAGTAACATATCAATAAATTCCCATTGTGTAATTACACATGTAGGCTATTATAAAATGGTATTTGTATAATATTCTATCACTTTTTATTAAAAACCTAGAGCATAGGTACCTTTTTTCTCATCTCTACTTCTAAGGGAGAACAATAAAAGGATTTCCAGAAATTATATTCTTTCACCAGAAGAAATCCTGCAACAGGTTGTTTTGCCTTGGACTTCAATCTCATACATGTAAATTTTATAACTGGTTCCTCCAGATGTAACTGTTTCCATTTAATACTTTTTAATTTATCTGCATATCATTTTATAATGGGTATGATAATCATGTCTATAAAGAATTTGAAGTTTCTGGCACATGAAAAATCCTAAAGAATGTTTAAGTATATCAACATAATTAGAATAACAATACTAATGAATTTGTAGGTTTCTTGTAAGATTTTACTAGATACTATTTTCCTTAAAGCTTAAAATCTAAAAAGTGTTGAAGCAGTATAGCCTAGGAAAGAGCATGGACTCTGGAAAAAAAATGTCTAGGTTTAGAGCTCAGCCTTGTTGCTTACCAGCTGCCTGGTTTTAAAATTATTTAAATACCCTGCACCCCAGATTTCTCCTTCAGAGGGCAACGGTAATAATCAAATTGAACTCATTTGTTTGTTGCAAGTATTAAGTGAGATAATAAATGGAAAGCTCTATTGTAATATCTGGCTCATAATAAGTTCTCAAAAATAGTATATTTTTTTTTAAATCATAGCACAAATAATCTCTCTAAAATAGCAGCATTATCATCATATATTAGCTTAGCTGAAGAAAGTATCTAGGCTTCCTGTTGCTTCCTGATCAGACTAAACATTGGCCCATGGATTTAAAGATGCTTCATAATTTGTCTTCAGTCTAATCTTTCACACTTACAACTTTTCTTTTGGTACTACTCTTGCATATATTACTGTCTACTCCAAGTTAACAGGTCTCTTTATTATTTCTCCACCTACCCATAACTACGTCTAACAACACTGTATGATACATTCAAGACCAGTTTCATATTCTATCTAATTAACAAAGCCTACATGAGAACATGGAGCCCTGGTGGTACAATGGTTTAGAGCTCAGCTGTTAACCAAAAGGTCAGCAGTTCAAATCCACCAGCCTCTCCTTGGAAACCGTATGAGGCAGTTCTACTCTGGTCTATAGGATCATTATGAGTCACAATCACCTTGACAGCCATCAGTTTAGATTTTTTTGTACATGAGAACATATCATCCTTAAGGAATCTGTTTTGCTTTAACTAGTTCTGTTCTTATCACATATTCTACACTTTCATCATCTATTTTTACTCCTTTTTCTATTAATGAATCATTCAAAAGCATAATTTATCAAATTTTAATAGAATTTTGTTGATAGTATATGTCGACATAACTTCTCAACAATGAGATTTTAACCTTCGGAGGCCAGGCCCACAGATTTTCAATTATGGTGAAGTTCATATAACTGAATATAGAGCTAGATGCAGACTGGTTGCATTTGTGAGACTATGTTGGGACTCATCACAACTGTAATATCTCACCCACAGGTTTGTTCAAAGATACATTGTCTAATTTTCCACAACTGTAAGGTGAAAACATATAGAAATCCAACACACAGCCAGATAGTTACAGTACTTATAGTTAAAACAAATCTGGAGGGAATGACCTTGACATTGATTTGACAGTAAAATATTACTAGATAATACATTGACTTATTTTAAGTACGATAGTAATAATCTTAAAATAAGAGCACAGATTCACATAGTTTCCAACATACATATTTGCTTATTTTTAATAGAAAATTTGTTTTTGTAACACTTTTCTAACAGTGGAAGTCATAAATTTATATTTAATGGACAAACTTAATTATCAGCCTGAACAATTTAAGAATTTATACACACTTTATAATTTGAAATATATGGGTAAATGCAGTGAAGAGTGGGGGTGGAAACCTCTACCATGTAAACTTTCTAAGATATTTTTCGCCAAGTTTTCATCAATCTGGGAATGAGACTTGCTTTCAAACTTTTTCTAGACAGAAGTAAAATTTGAGTGATGTCCCGCAGGTCAACGCCTACCTTTTAGAGACGTGTTATCACTTGTCTCTTTATCTCCTTCTAATACTACATGATTAGTAGATTTCTTGACTCCTTTTTTCTCTTAATATGAAGAAAATCAATACAAGCATTATTTACAATTATTGTCCATAACTGATTATTTTAGTTTTTCAGGAGCATTTGGATTTAAAAGAAAATTAGTGTGGAACAGGTAATGATTAACAGGTTATGAACATTTGATTTAATGGAATTGGAAAACTTTTTTAATTTAGGTTTTATGCTACATCCCAGATTGTCTTTTTCATACTTACTCTCCCTGTGTGTAAGCTATCCCAAATAAAAGTATTATAATTGACACTTAGTGCTACAAACTAGTGATGACATTTTCTATCTGTCCAATTAAATAGACAAGGCAATTTGCTACATGTCATTTAATATCTTTCTAGAGAATTGTACTATAAAATGAAATAAAAGGTCAAAAGCAGCTTGTGGTTAATATGCTCTTTTCATCAATGTTGTAATGAGGTATAGAAAGCATTAGTTGTTTTCACAAAGAGGTGATTTAGAAAAAAAAACTATCCAATAAATGACAAGGAAAAAGATTTATATAGTTGCAGAAAATACTTTAAAATCATCTAAAGTGAGATTGTATTTTAAAACCTACTTAGGTAAATGCCAGTTTGGACAAAGTTACTAATTTATGGATGTTATATATTTTGTTGGTTCTAATGGAAGTTCATGGTACATTCAATATTCTTCACTGACATCCTAATTCTTCTTCAGTCTTCCTTATTCACTGTCCAGTTTTCACATGCATATGAGGTGATTGAAAATACCATGGCTTGGGTCAAGTGTACCTTAGTCCTCAAGGTGACATCTTTGCTTTTTAATACTTTAAAGAGGTATTTTATGCATATCATCAGGAGGGACCAGTCCCTGGAGAAGGACATCATGCTTGGTAAAGTAGAGGGTCAGTAACAAGAGAGAGACCCTCAACAAGATGCATTGACACAGTGGGTTCAAACATAACAATGATTGTGAGGATGGCACAGGACTGGGCAATGTTTCTTTTTGTTATACACGGGGTCGCTATGAGTCAGAACCAACTAGAAGCCACCTAGCAACAACAACAACATATATTTATAGAGCAATGGTGTTGCTGTTGTAGTAGTCGAGTTGATGATTCCAACTCACAGTGAACCTGTAACACAGAGCAGAACTGTTCCAAAGGGTTTCCAAGGCTGTAATCTTTTGAAAGCAGATTGCCTCATCTTTCTTCTGAGGAGCAGCTGGTTAGCAGTTGAGATCTTAACCACTCGGTCACCAGGGATCCTTTATAGATCAATAAAATATAGGATATCCTAGACTAATTTAATCATTATCATCTGTATTTAGCAAGAGTAATGTTTAGTTAATTATCCAGGTAGCTTGTGTAGAAGTAGATAGAATTTCTGTAAACTGATAGACAATATGATTAAATAATATCTCCATCTTTAATAAATAAATATCAATGAGAAATTAATATCTTAAAGTTGTTCCTTCAAATGATTAAACAATATAAGTGAGATTACTATTCATCAGAGTTATGAGAGAACAAATTCAAAATAAGATTCAAAATTTATGTGAAACTATGAGATAGTAATGGCATTATTAAAATATTTTGTTTCATTTTTACTCTCTTCTTGATTAATAGTTATGATTTTTAATTATTTTTAAAATTTATCTTAAGAGTAGTATGACACAGTCATACCAGTACTGGATAGATAATAAGACATTCCAAATGTATGTGATAGTCTTTTAATAAGGAAAACTATAATTATTGAGACAAAGGATAATGCCAATGTTTTATTCATTCATCACATATTTATTTGCTTCTTACTGTTTTCCATTCTATCCTCTAAGAACAGATAATTAAAGCAGACAAAATGAGAGATATATAGTAAAATTTCATTTCTTCCTTCTTCATTCACTTCTTAATTCATTCATTGATTTGAGTGACTATTACTACCCGATACTCTTCTAGGCCCTGGGGATTGAGAGAAGATCGTTTAAATCATGGACTTTATATTCTAGAGCAGTAGGAGGCACAGAAAACAAGCACAATAAGTAAATTATATGTTACATGATAAGAAATATCACAGAGAAAAATGCAGCAGTGAAGGAAAATAGAAATGGGGGATTGCAGTTGTCCAAATACAAATAAACTGTCAAGGGAAGATCTTACTTAGAACAGGACATTTAATAAAGACTGAAAGTGAGCAAGCAAGTTACATAGTTACAGAATCATAATATTCCAGAGAGAGAAGAAAGGGAGCAAAAATGTCCTGAGAAAGTGATGCAGCTGATTGTTCAGAGGAGAAAAAGGTCACTGTGGTTTACGCAGAGTGATCAAAGAGAAAAGTAGTAGATAATATCATAGGCATAAATGCGTAACCAAATTATGTACAGGACTTCTGTTTTATTCGAAGTGAGATGGAAAGTCATTGGAGAGTTCAGAGCAAAGAAGTGTTGTGAACTGATTTTCTATTTAACAAGGTTACATGGAAGTCTGCTTTTAGGATAAAAAAGCATTGGAAACAGCAAGATTGATTAGTGGGTTCTTACAATAATTTAACCTATAGAAGGTGGTTGCTTGGACTAGCATGATAGTGGTTTATGAAATGAGAGTGGTCAGATACAGAATATGGTTTCAATCTAGAGCTGCCAGGAGTTGCTGACAAATTGCTTGTGAACTATGAGATAGAAGAGTCAAGGATGGTTCTGAGATCTCTAGTCAAGCAACTACAAGGATGAATCTACTATAATGCGTATGACTGTAGGAAAAGGCTAGAGGGTAGGGTGAGAAGAGGGATCTAAAGTTCAATTTTGGACATGTTTATTTTGAGATACCTGTTAGACATTCTTGGTATATGTTGAGTAGGCAGTTTGAAATAGCTATCTTGAGTTGAGGAGAGAGCTCCAGACTAGAGTTATATATTTGGGAGTGATCATCATAAAGTCTATTTAAAGTCACACAAGGTAAGATCAATTAAAAAACAGAGAGCGAGAAGTATCTAAGGGATAAGAACCTGAGTTCTCCATCATTAAGGGATACTGTTAATGAGGATGAACCTGCAAAAGAAATTCAAAATAAGTAACCAGTAATATACAAAGAAAATCAGATTGTGCTCTTGCAAGTAAAGGTAGTGTGTCGAATATACTTTCTCAGGTAAGAAGACAACTTAAAGTTATGAGAGAACAAATTAAGAATAAATTATTGGATTTAGCAAATGAAAGCCATCAGTGACTATGACAAAATTATTTTTCTGCAGTGATGTGGGCAAAAGTCTAACTCAATAAGGTTCAAAAAAAATGCAGGAAAAGCAACTTGAAACAGCGAATATCAAAAATCTTTTCAAGGACTTTAGAGCAAGTGTTCTTAACCTTACTTAGTAATAAGACCTAAGGCAAGTCTAATACTTATTCTACTTTTAAAAGGAATGGTGACCATATTTTAAGATACTGCAATATTTTGAGGTACTACAATAATATAACATGATAAAAATGATGGCAAAGTCAGATTTAGAGCCTATACTGCTTGTAATGGACAGTCAAAAAAATCCAAAACCAAACCCATTGCCACAAGTCGATTCCGACTCATAGCGACCCTATAACAGTAAACAAGCCTAACTGAAGGAAATGTTAAATTTCAGGCAGTAAAAACAAAAATCAACTTGTTTTCTTTTTTTATTCATGTGTATTGATCTCAGTTCTATCCACAAGTCTCTTTCATAATTCAATATTGAAAATCCCTGCTCTAAAAAGAAGTTGAGTGATAACCACAGGATGAAAGCAGAAAATTTTTTATTTTTTATTTTTTTATTCAGAAGAAACATTAGTAGCAGATCTGTATGGTAATAGGAAACATCAACTTTAGAGAAAAAAACTAATGAGTCAGAAGAAGCAAGTGAGCATTGTTGTGTTTTCACACGTGATTAGGAAAGGGGAGTTGGGATAAGTCTCTATCTTAGTTACCTAGTGCTGTTATAATAGTAACACAAGTAGATGGCTTTAGCAAGCAGACATTTATTTTCTCACAGTTTAGGAGACTAGACGTCCAAATTCAGGGTGCTGGCTCTAGCAGAAGGCTTTCTGTCTCTGTTGGCTCTGAGGGAAGGTCCCTGTCTCTTTTCAACTTTTGTTCCTTTCTTCCTTAGGGATATTCACGCAGTGTGTATCTTCCCCTCTGTTTGTGCTTCCTTCTCTATGCTTAATTTACTCTTTTTAAATCTCAAAAGTGATTGGCTTAAAACACACCATACACTGATATGGTTTCATTAGCATAACAAATAAAATCCTCTTCCCAAATGGAATTACATCCATAAGTAAAGGAGTTTAGGATTTACAACACATGTTTTTGGGCGACACAATTCTATCGAAAGCGTTCAAGTGGAGGAGTCGGCTTTAGTGGGAACAAAGACAATAGTATAGGAAAAACTACATAGTATAGGCAGAGATGCAGGCTAGTGGCACTTTATAGAACTTCTCATTTATTCATTTTCTCAATGAAATAGGAAGCAAGAAAAATAGTGGAAAGTGAAGACTCAGGAGAAGGTATTAGAAATTTGATGAGGAAGAAGAATATATAAAATATCCTTTTTAGAGAGTGGAAGAGTGAGTGGACTAGAGAAATATAGTGTCAGTGTTAATAAATTTAATTTGAGAAAAATCTGCAGATGTGTGCGTTTTTCTCCCGCCAACTTAAGCTACATGGGAGTCTATGTGGAGTAGTGAAGAATTGAATTTAACCAGAGTTGTCTGTTTTCAACCATTATTCTGTCATTCATTTGAGAAATATTCATTATACACCTCTCATAGGCCAATTCTCCCAGAAATTTTGCATACTATTGCAAAAAGGATGCTAAAGCCCCTACTCTCACAGAGTTTACAGTCTGTTAGGGAAGAAAAACAATTAATTTTAACAACTTAAAAGTGTGATGTTAGAACACTACAGTAAAGTAGGTATTCACTTACTTTAGGTATATAAATCGAACCTAGGGATTAAGAATATAAATCTCCCCTAGGGGTTAGAGTAAACATCCCTATGGAAATGATATCCTTACTAAAACCCAAAGATTATGCTCATGTGTGGTAAAAGATACTGAGAGTATCATTTAGCATGCAGAAGAAAAACAAACGTGTTTATTTTTTTCTATTTTTTTAAGTAAATTGCCATGCTGGGTGTTTTAAATTAGCCAACCATGACATTTGATTTAATTATTTTGAAAATTTATAAAGAAATATAAATAATCCTCCTTTTAATATTTATTTATGTACAATTGCTAACATGCACAATTAACTATTTTCAACAACTTTTTATTATATCTTTGTTTTTTATATATTCACCTCCCCTCCCAAACACTTTATTAATCTCTGGGGATATGTAGGGCAGATTTTCTGCTGACATGGAGTTTACAGTATAATAGAGTTACTCATGACTTAGTCCATATTTTATGAGTTAAAATTTCTATTTTAGTTCCCTGTATATCTCTTACTTCAGTTTGATGTCTTGTCATGCTTGCTGATTTACTAACTTGTATATTGTCTACCTTCTAACATTAAAATGTAAATTTATTGAACAGCAGGGACCAGGTCTCTGTTTCTGGTGGTATCACTCGTGTCTAGAACTCTTCTTGACACAATAGGTTATTAATAAATGTCTGTTGAATAAGTAGATAAACTTGATGTTTGTGAATGTGGAATCAGTTGATGGTACAATTTTCATTAATTTCCTAGTAAAGATGTAGAGCTTGTTCTGAGGAGAAGAAAGAAGAGTCAATAAGAAGTATGAGAGTGAAGATACACTTAATGTCTGTAGAAGTTACTCTCTGTTAGAGATCGAAGTTTGTGAGTTTACTTGTGATTACATGAGATTACTGAGTGCCCAGCGTGTGCTTACAAAGATGTATAAGGCACTTTCTTTCAATAATCTGCACATCCATTCATCACTTGATGACATTACTGATGATCTATCATTTATATATGTAATTAAGTAGAATTTGACTGATTCAGGCCCTATTATATCATACTGTTACGAATATTATGCTTGTTTACATAAATACACTTCATACTGGCCAGTCTAATTTTGTTAGTGGTTTTTTCCTTTAGGGTTTCTTGTCTGCATAGATCTTTTGCCTCAAAATAATTCACCCATATTCTGAGTACTGAATATTCAAATATTTGTGGTAGCTGTGGTTTTCTGACATTCTGCAGTAAGATCTTTGTTACAGTTTATTATGTCCTGTTATTGTCCTGTATGCAACAGCCTCATTTTACTTCCTTTTACTATCTACAAATCCATTAACAAGCATGTTTATTTTCTGCACATATATCCACAGAGAAACCAAGAAATTTATCAGAGCTCCAAGTGAATTAGTAAGCCAAGGTGTTATTCCTGGCCATCTTGTCTTGTTAAGAGTGCTTCATAACAAATGCTGTTTATTCTGCTTTTAAAATCTAAATATGACATCTGTAACAGGTGCAAATGTTGCAGCCACCTGAAAATTAGACACTCCAAAAATTCCAAAGCCTAAAGCAATGGAAAGCTCTTTCAGTACCTCAATGCAAACTGCAGTAAAATGGTATGATACTAATAGGTTAAAAATGAATGAAAACAGAGGAGAAAACATATAGCACTTAAATTGTATAAAAATGATATCCTGGGCCATGAGCATGATAATAATAATACCGATAAAGGAACTAAGATACATTTGTCTATATGCCTTCGGCTTTATGGCATTCCATTCTGTATTGTAAGGCATGAATTTAGGATCTGCATCATTATATAAACATTCCTGCTACAGAAATCCTGACTAAGCAAAAATATAAAAAAGAAGAACATTGGAACAGAAATGTAGGTATTGCTGGATAACAATTACTTATTTTGTCAGTGCAATACTTCAGTGCTTTGTACTTGAAACCAAACTTTAAGTTTTACTACTAGCAATTGTTATTTTTTGTGTATTTTGAACAAAATCACTGTTTGAGACACCAAATTTGCCTGAATAATCTGAACCTTAGGAGTTTCCCAAATTGCATGTTTTTCTCTCAGGAAATTGTTTATTTACAAATAGCAAGTAAATGAGCTCATAAAATGCCCAACCCTTGATCTACTGTACTTATATATTATTTCTTCCTCAAACAGTTCTCTATTTTAAAACCAAAAATGTACACACACAAACATTGATACAAGGTAAACATATTTCTCTAGTTAAATGAGAGGAAAATAATTTCTCCTGGTGGGGAGACCAGGAAATAAAATATAGCAATGGAGAAGAAAAAGAGACAAGAAGAAAAAAATGTTGAGTTAGGGAAAGAGTAAAATTGATCAAGATAGAAATGAAGAAGACAAGAAAAGGCAATCCATAAAATATGACCTTCAAAGTAATTTTTCATCATTGTTAAAGAATTGTTGTTTTCCCTATAATGTTTTTGACCCTACAGTTACACATCTATGACACGTGAACCAAATTGCTTTTAAAGAGGGGAAAACCTAAGTGGAAAATTAAACTGGAGATCAAAATTGGCCCATAGTCTAGTCCAAATCCTTGCCACACTGCCCTAGCATTCCCTCACTGTTTTTCTGTCTCTTCCTTTTATCTCTATGAATGGTATTTCCTTTTAAATTGCACAGCCAACCTGGAGATCTTGCAGCATTCCCTGCAATACTTCAGACTTCTTTTGGCTACCCATCATTCTCTCCAGCCTGTCAGAGAAGCCACAGTTATTGAAATGTCACTTTAGACATTTCAGTCCTTTCACAAATTAAAGGAAAATAGTAAATAAAGCTTGAAAGCCTCTGTGAATGTCTCCAAAGCTTTCAAACAAAATGACTTTTGTTTGAAAGGAGCTTATAACAACTCTGAATACTTTCAAATCAATAGTGAGCAGGGCTGGAAAGATATGATATCTTGGATTGTGCTGCTTGGCTTTCCGTAATATTTTGGTGACCATGACAATGGAGGGCAACAAAGTGTGTTCTTAGCTCCTCATAAAAGTTGGAGTTTTGTTGTTGGTTATCAAGGCAATGCTATTTTTCAGGTCCCGAGTCATCAAATGCGGAAAATACATAAATTGTAATATATACATTAACTGTGTCAAAAAAAAAAAGGAATGATTGAATATTAGTGTGGAATAACTATTACTTGGAGGCACTACATTTGTAAATCAGTTTGCATTGTTTTCATTTTGAATACTCTTTTCAGTCCAGTTTATGGTTATTCTATTAGGCAACCATATGTTTTTAATCAATTAAACAGGTAAATTCCTATTGGAACCACATTCTTTATTTATCAATGAAACATGTAAATTCTTATTAAACAGAACAGATGTGGATGGCATTTTACTTTGTAGCCACTACCCTAAAGTGCTAGAGTAAGGCTGACACCTACTGGAAGAAAAGCAACAGTGGTAAACTAAAACAGTTGAAGAATAACTGCTATACGAGGTTTTTACATATCCACAACTATGATTTATGAAAATAATAATTAAATTATTTTAAATTAAAAGTAATTTAAAAGTAGTATCAGTAGTATCACTGATATACCTTGACATATCAGGTGACTTACATTTTTTGAGATGTGTATGGGTGCGTGTGTTTGTAAGCAAAACAAATAGGAATCTGAAAATTATAATTATTCATTAAGACCATAGAGATTCAATTAATTTGTTAAGTGCAAATAAAGATATAATATCTTTATTTCTTACTGTTTGTATTTCTACCTTTTTTAAGAAGTGGATTATTAAAAGACCTTCAAAAATAAGTAATTTCAATATAGAAAAACATTAAAGAATACCTCATATAAATCATTAAACTTTCTTATTTCCTTCTAAAAGCAGTTTTGTTAAAGAGTAAAGTGTTTCTTCTAGAGTCTGAAAACTAGTGTTCAAGTGTGATGCCAGCTCCTCAGGTGAAGAAATGTTTTATTTATCTATGTTCCTGGGACCCAGAATTTGGCAATTTGTAAGATTTCAGCAAACTATTGGTACACATGCTAATATATTCATTGTTTAAGATCACTCCTCTCAGTGGCTTTGTAAAATGATATCATAAAATCTGTACATTTTAAGCATACCCAAATTATATGGCATCATCTATATTAGTGTGATACGTATATAGGAATAGGCAAAGAACGTATTTTATTATAGCATTATGCATAAATAAATATCACTCCTTCATAAATATCAGGTTTAGGAAATTTGTATGATTTTTAAATACATAATCTCATAAATGTTATATAATTGTGATAAGTTATAATGAAATGATGATCAGAGATTACAGTTTTTATATTATATAGTAAATCTTGTATCAGTCTTTGGAATTTTATTCATTTTTGTAAGAATACACAAAAGCAGAGGAAACCACATTCTAATAACTTTCAGGGTAAACAACTTGGGAATATCTAATGTTAATTATTAAGTGTCAACAGTTAGTTGTAAATTGGTAAATATTCCACTCCATTCTTTTTATTATAATATATGCTTACTTTCCTTATTTGATAATTTTAAAAAAAAAAAAGAAAAGACGTTTCGGTGGTTACGTCTGGAAACTACCACCATTTGATCTTCCTGAAACTCCAGCTGGATACTAACATGCTCGTCTTTGAGTCTTCAATGTCACCTTCACTGCTTATAGAATCAAGGCTAAAATCCTTTCCATACCACACAAGTGCTTTAATCATCTGATTCCTACCTATTTCTCAAACTCACTTCCAAACACACCCAACCCTACACATGCCACATTTCACCTCACATAGAGCTCTGCTCTTTCTTCAACACTGCTCCTTCTGCTATTGTGCTTTTGCCCTATTGTTCCCTCTGCTTGGCAATGTTTCCTCCTCAGCAGGGGAAAACTCAGGCTTTGTGTGGTAGAAATAAAAGAGATACTGGCATCAAATTAAAAAAAAGAATGCAGGTTCCAACCCTGATTCTGAAGAGCTACACAGCTTTTGATAAATCGTGTCTTACCACTGTGTCCCAAACTCCTCAGAATTCTCAGACTGTTGAGCTGGGAATGTAAAGGGCTAGGCAGAAAATGAACACTTAAAATAGTAAATATATTTGTTTCTTTCCAAACTTGCCTTCCAGTCTGAGGAACTCATCTTCCAGCACTATATCAGACAATGTTCTTCAGGTATTCATAAGGTTTTCTTCAGCTAATTCTTTTCAGAAGTAGATTGCTAGGTCCGTCTTCATAGTCTGTCTTAATCTGGAAGCTCAGTTGAAACCTGTCCACCATAGGTGATCCTACTGGTATTTGAATACTGGTGGCATAGCATCCAGCATCACAGCAATACACAAGCCCCATAGTATGACATACTGACAGACATGTGGGGGACTCTTCCTTGTACGCATATGGATGTTATCCTATCACTGCTGTCTAATAAGCACATCAAATTTTAACATTTCCAAATTACAATTATTCATAGCTCCTACCCCTACCCCACACATTTTGCCTCAAACTTTATCTAGTTAGTAAATATTTTCATCATCCATTCTATTGCTTTGACCAAAAATTCTAATTTTCTATCAAGCTTCACAACCACTCCATCAGCAAATCCTTTTGGTTCTTCCATCTCCATTGACAAGCTTACATTAGTCTAAGTCACCATCAATTATTGACTAGAATTCTGCACCAGCCTCCTAATTCTTTTCCTTGCCTACGTACCTTTTACTTCTAGTATAAACAGCGCACAGAAATGCCCATGATCATCGAATGCATAAATCACCAGTCTCATGCCAATTTTTAGCCATTCATAACAATGATATCCAAACTACTTATTCTGGCACATAAGGGCAACATGATCTGGTATGCCTTTCCTTCTGATCCTTTAGCTTTACAGACACTCTTCATTCTCCATGGTCCAGCATAAATGGCCTTATTAATGTCCCTTGGGAATGCCAATCTCATTCCCATCTTGGCTTTTGAAAATACTATTCTTTCTAATTGAGACACTTTTCCAAATATGTTTACAAAGCTCACTTCTCTGCTCAAATGTTACTTCCATGTAGAGGTTTTCTCTGAAACACTAAAGAATCTCTCAAATCACTATCTACCACATTATCTTATCAGTAACTAAATATATCTTACTCATTCATTATTGACTTGAATATTTTTATATCTCCACCCATAAGATATAACCTTGTTATGGGCTAAATAAGCTTGAATGTTTAATTCAGTACCATATCCCTGAATGGTTAGCACATATTAGGTATTTAAACCGTTAACTATCCTCTCCTCTACTCCTTCACAGGCATGGTGACTCCTTATGATAAGAGGTACTTAGAGATGCATTTAGAAGCATTAAAATATGTAATGAATTGTATTTCCAACAATATAAAGTGTAACAGTATAAAAGGAAATGTTAACAGTGGATTATAACCGTAAAAAGGACTAAAGGCTTTGATTTACCTCTCACAAAGCTTAAAATAGACAAATTAGAAAATCAGTCCCCTTGAACCTTGAAACCAGCCCAATACATTCATGCTCCATGGAGCTCCAATTATTAATGCTGAATAACAAAAACCCTTTTGTTTATACAGAGCAGTCTTCTCAGAAACTATTCTCTTACTTTTATATTGATCCCAGTTTAATTTAGGTGGCTTTTATTTCCCAAGTCTTGGATCAGTATCTCTTTTTATGATTGTGCTCCTATAACTTTCTAGCAGATATTTACATCTGCTCTATGCCTCCTGACATTTAACTCTACATTAAGAAATCCAGATCATGTATTTACCAGACTTGTTTGCCTAACTCTAGTCACTTTTAGTGTGTTTGCCCCATACAGCCTTTTGAGGCTCAAGTTCTTCATCTTGATCTGCAGTCAAGTACTCCATGATACAGGTCTTGTTTTTTTCAGGGACTGGGCAACAACAGACTTTTGTTGCTGTTAATAAGTGTCTGGTATAATGAAAAATCCCACAAGGGAATAAAGCTAGAGAGGAAAAAAAAAAAAAGTACATCGTTGTTAAGAACTTGAGCTCTGAAGTAAGAAAAATGTGAATTTGAATACTAGATTTGCCACTTACAAGCTTAGTGATTTGGGTCAAATTATGTAACTTCTCAGTTTCTTCATTGGTAAAACATAAATACTAATAGAATCTACATCATAATGACTTTGCTAGAATTAAAGGAGGAAGAAAAATCTGCAGTGTTTAATACAATGTGAGGAATATAGTGTACACACAATTAATGCTTGATAGAGCTATTATTTAAATTTCTCCTACTTTGATCTTATTTAATTCCTTATATTATAAAATGTGTCTAAAATGTTTTAAAAATGTTTCTAATAATACCTTTGTTAATCTTAATGTACACTATGAACATTAGTTATAATAATGTATCAATATTAGTTCAGTATTAACAAATGGATCACACTAATGCAAGATATTAATTATAGGAAAACTGCATGCAGGAAGGGGAGAAGGGAACTCTGTACTATCTGTGTAATGTTTTTATAAACTTAAAACTTCTCTAAAACATAAAGCATTTTTTAAAAAATCTTTGAATACTATTTTTGTTGTTTCACTTGTTTAATATTACAGATTATAGTTATATTTTACAGACTGGAAACAGATTATAAACTGCTTTGGTGTTTATATTACTTTACATTAATAACCAACTTATAAGATAAGCATGATACTTATTAATATACTTTTAAATGAGGAAATAGAAATTCAAAGACATGTGTATCTTATACAAAATCACAGATCAGACTAGAATCTAAATTTTCTGTAGTCTAATAGCTCAAATTATTAGGTTCTAACAACATGTATCTACTTCTTTTTTTATAATGCATAATTTCTTTGATGAACAAGGTAACAATGAACACTTATTCGGTCTGATACTTTTCTATATAATTTCAATATGCTAACTCATTTATCCTCCCAAAATACAACTTACGAGGTAACTCATTTTATTTTCCCCATTTTATGGGTTGAATAAGGAGCCCTGGTGGTGCAACAGAAACCCTGGTAGCGTAGTGGTTAAGAGCTATGGCTGCTAACCAAAAGGTTGGCAGTTCGAATCTACAGTTGCTCCTTGGAAACTCTATGGGGCAGTTCTACTCTGTCCTATAGGGTTGCTATGAGTCAGAATCAACTCGACGGCAATGGGTTAATGGGGGTGGTGCAACATTTAAGCACTCGGCTACTAACTGAAAGGTTGGCAGTTCAAACTCACCCAGTTACCTTACTGGTGAAAGACTGCAATCTGCTTTGGTAAAGCCTAGAAAACCCTATGGGTCATTATGAGTCAAAATCTACTCAACAACACCGAATAACGTTTAAGTTGAGATACTACGGGGTTAAATATCTTGGCCAACGTCATACAGTTTGTATGCAGAAATAATGAGATTTGAGCCAACATAGTCCAACCATAAAACCCAAGGTCTTAAGTAATATGTCCTACTGCTTATCATAAACCCATGGACATTTCATTTCCCATTCTGGCATTATTTGAAATTCAAAAATAATATGAACAAAGTCAAAATGAAGTAGTGATAATTTAAAATAAGCTCTCTTAAATTACATGTGCAAACTATGAGTTTATGATTATGGCCCCCATTTAAGAATTGTCAATTTATGGAGCTGTGGTATTCTTAAATACAAGGCTATATTTGAAAGAAGCTAAGTATTACCTGCATTTACACAGTGGCAATTGCTAACTACAATAGAGTGCAGTTACTCAAATACAACTGCAGAGTTATCTCACGACTACAAAGCCACTAATTTAGGTCTTCAGCCACACACTGGATTAGAAAACAAAGAATACACTCTGGAGGTGTCTTTCACACGTTGTTGTCTTGAGAAGATTGCTGCTGTATGAACTAAGGCCATTCTTTAAATCAAATGATTTACCATTTGGGGTTTGAATTGTGCAATTCAGAAAAGTATTCTCTGAGTACAAATCTGACAGGAATGAAAATATGCTTTAATCTGATAGCCAACAGCCCCAAGTCATATTATCCTGGAGTACTGACAGGAAGCAGAAAAAAAGACAGTTATTAAATATGTATAAAACACCTATATAAATTTTATTAAATACAGTTGACATTTCTAAGAGTTTTTATGTGCAGAAGCAGTGCTAAGTGACTTATATACAGAAATTTACTTAATGCTCACAGCTATCCACTGGATTATAACTATCCCTGTTTCCTGGAAAAAAAGAAATTCTGACGTAGAGAATAATAAAACTTTGCTGTTATTAGGTGCTGTCGAGTTGGTTCCGAAATGGAGTGACCCTATGTACGATGGAACAAAACACTGCCAAGTCCTGCACCATCCTCCCAACCTTTGCTATGTTGGAGCGCGTTGTTGCAGCTACTGTATCAATCCATTCTCATCAAGGGTCTTTCTCTTTTTCTCTGACCCTCCACCTCACCAAGAATGATATCCCTCTTCAGGGACTGGTCCCTCCTGATAACACGTGCAAAGTATATGAGACGAAGTTTCATGATCCTCACTTCCAAGGGGCACTCTGGCTGTATTTCTTCCAAGAAAGACTTGTTCATTCTTCTGGAAGTCCATGGTATAGTCAATATTCTTTTCCAACACCATAATTCAAAAGCATCAGTTCTTCTTCCATCTTCTTATTCATTGTCCAGCTTTCATATGGATATGAGGTGACTGAAAATACTATGGCTTGGGCCAGGGCCATCTTAGTCCTCAAAGTTATATCTTTGCTTTTCAACACTGTAAAAAGCTCCTTTGCAGCAGATTTGCGCAATGCAACACGTTTAATTTCTTGACCGCTGCATCCATGGATGTTGATTGTGGATCCGAGTAAAACGAAATTCTTAACAACTTCAGTATTTTCCCCATTTATCATGATGTTGCTTATTGGTCCAGTGGTGAGGATCTTTGTTTTCTTTAAGTTGAGGTGTTATCCATAATGATGGCTGTGGTCTTTGATCTTCATCAGTAAGTGCTTCAAGTCCGCTTCACTTTCAGCAAGGAAGGTTGTGTCATCTGCATATCAGAGGCTGTTAATGAGTCTTCCTCCAATTCTGATGCCCTGTTCTTCTTCATATAGCCCTCCTTCTCTGATTATTTGCTCAGCATACAGATTGAACAAGTATGGTGAAAGGATACAGCCCTGACTTGTGTCTCTTCTGATTTTAAAACCTAACAAACAATAAAAAAAAACTAAGTTTTTGATTTCTTAGTGCTTCTGTAACAGAAATACCACAAGTGAGAGGCTCTGATGAACAGACCTTTATTTTCTCACAGTTTAGGAAGCTAGAAGTCCAAATTCAGGGCACTTGTTCTAGGCAAAGGGTTTCTCTCTTTCAGCACTTCGACAATGTCTTTGTTTTCAGCTTCTGTTCCTCATTGGCAATCTACATGTGGCGTGACATCTATCTTTCCCCAGCCGTGCTTCCTTGCTTCTGTGCCTAATCTGCTCCTTTGTACCTCAAAAGTGATTGGCTTAAAACACACCCTACTCTGATATGGCCTCATTAACATAACAAATAAAAACCTATTCCCAAATATGATTACATCCACTGGTAAAGGCATTAGGATTTAGCACACATATTTTTGGGGGACATAATTCAATCCATAACATAGCTGACACACAACACACACACCCATTGCTGTCAAGTTGATTCCAACCCATAGCAACAGCTAGTAAGTAACAAATATGAGAATTGAACCTATGTTTCCCTACCTGAAGGGCCACCTCTTTTGTAATGGTCATGATTTTTTCAACCCAGCCACATCTCTGATAATCTCCCAACAAAGGCATGCAAAAGATAACTCAGAGTGACTAAAATGAGAAAGCAGTAAATGGTACATTGGCCTAAAGAGTTTATATTTCTCTTAAATAAAATTTCAATAACAATTTGAAATAGTGATTTTATATCTATTCATTAGATATTTTGCATTCCTGAGGTTTACGGTGTTTTGTTATTTACTCATAAAATTCTAAGGCCAAAGTACATAACATAATGGAGAATTGGAAAACAAATATAAACTACCATGGGTTTAATAGTTTCAAAACTATATATATATCTTTGACAAAAATAATGTGTATAAGTAGTTTCCTATTTTGGACAGTTTTCTTGAAGGAACTTGACTTGTGACTTATTTAGAAATACATTTTTAAACATTTAATGTGTTCTGAAGACCTATGCAAAGACATTTAACTCTGTGGATCCTAACAAATTATGGACATTATTAGGAAGAATGGGAATTCCAGAACACTTAGTTGTGCTGATGAGGAAACTGTCCATGCATCAAGAGGCACTCTTTCAGACAGAACAAGGGGATACCGAGTGGTTTAAAGTCATAAAAAGTGGGAAGCATGGTTTTATCCTTTCATCTTGCTTATTCAATTTGCATGCTGAACAAATAGTCTCAAAAGCTGAACTATAAAGGAACATGGCATCAGGATTGGAGGAAGACTCATTAACAACATGTGATATTCAGATGACACAATCTTTCTTGTCAACAATGAAGAGAACTTGAAGTACTTACTGATGAAGATCAAAGACTACAGCCTTCAAAGTGGATTATACCTCAACATAAAGAAAACAAAAATCTTCACAACTGAACCAATAAACAACGTCATGATAAATGGCAAAGAAATTAATGTTGTCAAGGATTTCATTCCACATGGATTAACAATCAATGCCCATGGAAGCAGCAGTCAAGAAATCTAAGTATTGCACTGGGAAAATCCTCTGCAAATGACCTCTTTAAAGTATTACAAAGCAAAAATGTCACTTGGAAGACAAAAGCATACCAGACCCAAGTCTTGGTCTGTCAGTCGCCTCATACACATGTGAAAGCTGGACAATGAAAACAGGAAGATCAAAGGAGAATTGACGCATTTGAATTTTGTTGTTTGTGAAGAATATTGAATCTACTGCGGACCACCAGAAGAGTGAACAAATCCATGTTGGAAGAAGGACAGCAAGAATGCACCTTAAAAGGGCGGATGGCGAGATTTCGTCTCACTTGCTTTGGACGTATCATGAGAAAAGGACGTATCATGAGTCGTATCATGTTTCACAAAGTAAAGGATCAGAATATGAGGGAAACTCTCCATGAGAGATATTGTCATGATGGCTGCAACAACTGGTGTGACCAAAGATTGTAAGGATAGCCCAGGACTGGGTAATGTTTTCTTCTATCATACATAAGCTTGCCATGAGTCAGAGCCAACTCGATGACAACTGACAAAAACATTTAGTATCAATCAGGAAGGTGTCATAGCACCAGACAACATTTCTTTCTGTTATACATAAGGTCACCTTAAGTTGGAGCCCACTTAGAGCCGTAACTAAGGTATAGCAGGTAGGCAGGTGCCTCCATCGCCAACTGTGCGAGATCACTCAGCAAATTAAAACTGCCATAGGGGTTATTTTCTGTAGCTAGGCCCCTGAGAGGACTTGAAGGTAAATAAAAACAACAATATTTTTTAGCATAATCAGGAAGCCATGAATCTATCTAAATAATCTATAAGTATTAATCTGGATTTTTCCAGTTAAATGTAGTCAAAATTAATAAAGAGAAAAGAAAAGAGCACATATCTTATGCAGATAAAATAAAAATTGCATGTCGTAGTTAGCACCAAATGCATGAATGATAAGATGTTGGCTTGATGGGGAGACAATATTCATAAACAAAGGATATAAAACCTTCTGTCTTGGTTCAAGGGTATTTTTATGCTAGGTGAAGTAGAGCATGATACCTAATTTTCAAAACTATAAATCGAGACCGAAAAAAAAAAGAAAACCCTTGGGGGTTTTTGTGCTTTTAAAAGGTTGAACTATACGAAGAAAGAACAAAGGCTTTGTATTTGACAAATGATTCAAACACTGATTTTATAATATTGAGAAAATAATTCGAACTCCCTGAACCTCAGTGACTCCATACATAAAATGGAGATAATAACTTCCACATGGGGTTGCTGTATAGATTAAATATAAATAAAATTTATAAAAAGTTCCTAAAAAGATTAAATCAGTATCTTTTCCTGCTTCCTGTCCTAAGAGTTGAGTTGTCTGGATATAAAAAGGATTGCAAAATACTTCCTAGACATTAATGAAACTTGACAGCATTCTTCATGGTTGAAGTTAAGTAAAATTTTTAAATGGACGAAATGAAATATAGTTCACAAGTTTCTTTCTTCCTTGAAAAGAAGATCACCATTTTTTTCAAAAGGCTATATAGTACAGCATTTCTTCTTAGATCTGAGAAGATTTAAAAATAGTTTTAGCTTATTTTGAAAGGCATCAATGGTTCAGGGGTAGAATTATCTCCTCCCATGAGGAAGACTCAGGTTTGGTTCTCAGGCAATGTATCTCATGCACAGTCACCACCCCTCCGTCAGTGGATGCTTGCGTTTTACTGTGATGCTGAACAAGGGGTTCTGGTGGTACAGTGGTTAAGCACTGGGCTGCTAACCAAAAGGTTGATGGTTCAAACCCACCAGCTGCTCCCTGGGAGAAAAGATCTGGTGATCTGCTTCTATGAAGATTACAACCTAGAAAACCCTATGGGACAGTTCTACCGTGTCCTATAGAGTTTCTATGAGTTGGAATCTTCTTGATGGCACACAATAACAACAGAATGCAAAACAGGTTTCAGCAGAGCTTCCAGACTATGGCAGACTAGGGAGAAAGGCCTGGAGATCTACTTGAGAAAAATAAGACGGTAACAACAACCAATCACAAGGATGATGAAGGACTGGGCAGCATTTTGTTCTGTTGTGCATGAGTCTGGGGCCTACTGGACAGCAGCTAACAACAACAACATATTCACATTATCAGGAAATATATAGTGAACACACAGTAATAACTGACAGAGTAAATAAACGAAATAATTAAAGCACTTTGTATGGCTAACCCATTATATTTTTATAAATATTTTAATATTGGGTCTTACAATTGTTTTTAACTGAAAAAGAATGATTAATTTAAAGTTATCTCTGATAATCTCCTGTATCTTCAATGTCAACAAACCTTAAATTAATGGCCATTTTAGTTGTGTCTGTCATGGATTGAATTGTGTCCCCCCAAAAATGTGTGTATCATTTTGGCTAGGCCATGATTCCCAGTGTTGTGTGGTTGTCCTCCATTTTGTGATTGTAATTTTACATTAAACAGGATTAGGGTGGGATTGTAACACCACTCTAACCCAGGTCACACCCCTGATCCAACGTAAAGGGAGTCTCCCTGGGGTGTTGCCTGTGCCACCTTTTATCTCTTGTAAGAGAGAAAAGGAAAGGAAAGCAAACAGAGAATGGGGGATTTCATACCACCAAGAAAGTAGTGCCAGGAGCAGAGCATGTCCTTTGGACCCGTGGTCTCTGTGCGGAGAAGGTCCTAGTCCCGGGGAACATTGACAAGAAGGCCAACAGAGAGAGAAAGCCTTCCCCTGGAGCTGACGCCCTGGATTTGGACTTTTAGCCTACTTTACTGTGAAGAAATAAATTTCTCTTTGTTAACGCCATCCACTTGTGGTATTTCTGTTATAGCAGCACTAGATGACTAAGACAGTGTCTATATTTTTTTTTTTTTTAATTTTTTTTACTGGAGACTAACCACACACTTAGGAAGACGGAAGAAGAATTGATGCCTTTGGATTACTGTGTTGGCAAAGAATACTGAATATACTATGGACTGTCAAAAGAATGGACAAATCTGTCTTGGAAGAAGTACAGCCAGAATGCTGGGGAAACTTTGTCACATTTACTTTGGACATGTTATCAGGAGGGATCATGTCCAGGAAGACATCATGCTTGGTAAAGTAGAAGGTCAGCCAAAAATACGAAGACCCTCAATGAGATGGATTGACACAGTGGCTGCAACAATGGGCTCAAGCATAGAAACAATTGTGAGGATGGAGCCGGACTGGGCAGTTTTTCCTCTGTTGTACATAAGGTTGCTATGAGTTGGTAACAACTTGACGGAACCTAGCAACAGTCACATACACACACACACATTTCCTCCTTAAATGGTTTTATTGAGTTATAATTGATATTCAGTATACTGAAAAAAAATTTTTAAGTATATACTTTGGTATGTTTTGACATATGCATATACTGGTGAAGCAGGACCACAATCAAGATACTGAATATATATACCTGCTTCTTCTCCTCCCTGCTCCTCTCCCAGTCCCCAGGAAACACCTGATCTTCTGTCCCTACAGATTTGTTGGCATTGTCTAGAATGTTATGTAAATAGAACCCTGGTGCATGTACATATTTTGTCTGGATTCTTAATTCAGCAAAATTATTTGCAGATTCATCCATATTATTGCATGTATCAATAGTTTGATTTTATTGCTGAGTTGTATTTCATTGTTGTTTATAACAGTTTTTTTACATAGCCACTTAATGGTGGACATGCTCTATGCATCCATTGAAATGATCATTTTGTTTGTTTGTTTCTTTCTATTAATATGTTAAATTACATTGATTGATTTGCAAAAGTTAACTGACCTTACATTCCTCAGATAAATCCCACATGGTCATGATGTATTATTTCTTTATAAGTTGATTAATTCAATTTCTAGATTTTACGAAAGAATTCTTGCATCTACGTTCATGAGGGATATTGGCCTGTGTTTTTCCTTTCTTGCAGAGTCTTTGCTCCTGGTATCAATGTCAAGTTGGCTTCATAAAATGAGCTGGGAACAATTCTTGCCTTTTCAATTTTATGGAAAACTTTGTGTAGAATCAATCTTATATTTTCTTTAAATATTTAGAAAAATTTGCCAATAAAGCCAACCTGGAACTGAAATTTTCTTTGTAAGTACATTTTTAACTAAAATCTCATTTTTAATAGACATAAGGATATTCACATTGTATATTTCTTTATAAGTGGGCTTTAGGAGTGCCTGTAGGTCAGTGGTTTGAAACACCAGTGACTCCTTGGGAGAAAGATGTGGTAGCCTGCTTCCGTAAAGATTTACAGCCTTGGAAACACTATGGGTGTTGCTATGAGTTGGAATCAACTTGATGGCAGTGAGTTTGGCTTAGGTTTGGTCTTTCTTTCAGTTGTTCTATGTCATTTAAGTGGTTGAGTTTAGTGATATAACATGTTCATCAAATTCCCCTACTGAACTTTTAATATCTGTTGTGATAATACCTGTCTCATTTCTGATATTGGCAATTTGTCTCTTTTCCATTTTTTCTTGATCAGTCCAACTCTAGTTTTATTGACATTATTGATCTTATCCAAGAATCATGTTTGGTTTTATCGGTTTTCTTTTTCACTGATTTCCATTCTGATTTTTATTATTTTCTTTCTTCTGCTTCCTTTAGCTTGTTCTTACTCTTGTTTTTTTCAGCTTCTTAAGATGGAGTCATTGATTTTGGGCTCTTCTTTTCTGAAATGTTTAGTGCTATAATATCCCCATAATTACTCTTTTGGAGCCCTGGTGGCACAGTGGTTAAGATCTACATCGAGTTATGGCTGCTCACCAAGAGGTTGGCAGTTCAAATCCACCAGCTAATTACTCTTTTATCTTCATTGCACTAAAAGTGATATGTTTTTATTTTTACTTGGTTCAAAATACTTTCAAATTCCCATTTTGATTACATCTTTGATTGATAAAATATTTAGTATTTCTTTATTTTGTTTCCAAATATTTGGAGGTTTTTGAAGTGTTTTTTGTTATTGTGCTCTAATTCTATTGAATTGTTGTGAGAGAACATACTTTGTATGATTTTCAAAACTTTATATTGATTTGTTTTATGACCATGAAAATATTCTACTTTGGGAAATTGAACATTTGATATTATTGAGAGGAATGTTCTATAAACATTAATTGATTCGGTTCTTTTATAGCCTTACTGATTTTCTATCTACATGTTCTAACAGTTATTTTGAGATGAACTCTCCAACCATATATGTGAATTTGTTATTTCTTCTTATAGTTTTATATGTTTTTGCTTCATAGATTTTGAAACATTTTTATTATGTGCATAAATATCTAGGATTGTTATGTCTTCTTGATGAATGGACTCCTTTATCTTTATGAAAAGATTCTATCCTCCATAATATTCTTTCCTCTGTAATTGATGTTGTCTACATTAATATAGCCAATCGAACTTTTATCATTAGTATAATAAGGGTTATTTTTTTCCATCATTTAACCTTTAATCTACTTGCGTTTTGTATTTAAAGTTAGCTTACTTAATGCAGCATATAACTGGTTCTTATAATTTTTATCCATTGGATAATGTCTGCTTTTTAATTGGGGGTATTTAGACCATTTACATTTAGCATTATTGTTGATATGTTTAAATTTAAATTTATCATATTGCTATACATTTTCTATTTATCTCATTTGTTTTTTGTTCCCCTTTTCCTCATTTTCTATCTGCTTTGGATTCATTATTTTCTGACTCCTTTTTTATCTATGTTTTGTTTTTCTTAGCTACAGTTATTTTTGCTAATATTATTTTTATTTATTTCATTTATTTATTTTATATTATTTTATTTATTCTTATCTAACTTGGTTTTTCAGCTACAATTATTTTTGCTAATATTATTTGTTGTGTTTTAGTTTATTATACTCATCTTTAACTTTCACGGGGCCCTGCTGGTGCAGAGTTAAGTGTTTGGCTGCTAACCAGAAGGTCAGCAGTTCAAAGGCACCAGCTGCTCCTTGGAAGCACTATGGGGCAATTCTACTCTGTACTATAGGGTCGCTATGAGTCAGAATTGACTTGACAGCAAGGAGTTTGGTTTTTTGGGTTTTTTTGTTGTTGCTGTTAACTTATCACAGTCTACTTTCAAGCTATATTATAACACTTGGCATATAAGAATCTTACAATATGCTGTAATTTTTCTCTTCTTGTCTTTGTGCTGATGGTGGTATATATTTTCTTCATGACCTATTGTTTTACAGTTTACCAAAAATTTGGAAAATATTCAGCCCAGCCATTATATCCTCAAATATTATTTTGTTGTCTCCTTCTCTCCTATCTCTTTTGAGGTCTCCAATTAAATATACTCTAGATCATTTGAACTTTCTCATAGCTCACTAATAACCTATTTCTTTTTTATAATGTCCATTTTCTCTTTGATTTATTTTGTATAGTTTCTCTTGCTAGGTATGTCTTCAAATTCACTAATCTATTCCTTAACAATGTTTAATCTGCTATTAACCTCATCCAGTGTATTTTTTAATCTAAACATTATCATTTTAACTGGTAGTGCCTTAATTGTGTCTTTTTAATATCTTCCATGCATCTACTTAGCATGCACAAAATTTTCTCTAGCTTCTTAAACATAGTGAATACAGTATAATAACTATTTTAATGTTCATTCCATAGGGTCGCTATGAGTTGGAATAGACCTGATGGCAATGGCTTTGGTTTTTTTTTGTTTGTTTGTTTGGTTTTTTTTTTTTTTTTTTGGTCTACTACTTCTATCATTGCCACCATTTTGGGACTGATTTCAATTGCTTGATTTTCTCCTAATTATGGTTCATATTTTCCTGCTTTTTGCATGGCTGGTAATTTGTAATATAATGCCAGATATTGTCAGTTGTACCCTGTTGTGCAATGGATATTCTTGTATTTCCACAGATATTATTGAGTTTCATTCTGGGACCCAGTTAAGATCATTTGGTTATTTTCTTTAAGCTTTGTTATATGGTCCAGGGCAGTGCTTACTCAGGGGCTAAAATTTTCCCAACACTGAAGCAAATTATTTCTGAGAACCCAATACCCCATGAATTATGAGGTTTTTCATTCTGGCTGATGGCAAGAGGAAACTAATCTTGATTTTGTATGAGCTGTGAATAGTGTTCTCTCTACACCTTTTGCAGATGTCAGATATGCTGCTTAAAGAAAGAATGTGCATTTATGCTAAACAACAATTGTGTTGAGTTGACTTTACTCTTTTACTTATGCATACCACTGTTTCTCTTTTTCTTACAGTAAAAATGACTCTTGATGTATGTATAGAAAATATATTTATCTTGAGGTCGATGAGAAGAGTAAATAAATACAAATCACTTCCAATAAAGTTGTTAAATACTTAAGAAGAAATTCTCTTCATAGGTAAATTGAATTGAAAACTAAGAATTTGATATCTTTCATATATAAATATTTTCCCACATTAATGAAGTATCCAAGGACAAAACATAAATAGAATATAATCAGATTTCTCTTTCATTATTTTGTATAAAAATTAATTACACTGCCTGAAACATGTATCTTAAGTATTCTCTTCTATTTCTTATACCAAGAAAAACAAGAAAAGGAAATCAAAATAAAAACTTCTAAATTAAATAGCACTCAGCTCTGGTTTTTTCCCCTACTTTTTCCTTTTTTTGTTAATCCTAAGTAAAATGAAGAGTGAAGGCACTGAAACTTTCAAAGACAGGTAATTAGAGCTTGCTTTTCAGAAACACAAATCTTGAGAGTAGGGCGGGGAAAAAAACTCACTAGCTAATTTCCTTGTCTTTTTGCCTTTGTTTCATTTCAGTTTCTCTTGTTTTTCCTTGTTCAGATTTACTTTCATTTCTTTGTTCCTTTTATGTAATTTGCTTTAAAGCTTTAAATTTCTTTTGTCCTTTGTAGACATGTTCCTCTTTCTCTTGTGTCCTTGTCTTAAATTTTCTTTCCCTTATTCAGTCTGTGCAGATTCTTATCATGTAACTAACAGCTGTGAATTCATCATAAAAATTTCTGAATTTTACCAGAAATGATGTACTGATTATATTAGCTCCAAAAATTAAGAATCAGATTTAACTATTGTCATGGATTGAATTGTGTGTCCCCAAAATATCTGTCAGTGTAGCTGGGTCATGATTCCCAGTATTGTATGATTGTCTACCTTTTTATCACGTGATGTGATTTCCCTATGTGTTGTAAATTCAATCACTATGATGTAATAAGATTGATTAGTGGCAGTTATACTGGTAAGGTATAGAAGATTGGATAGTGTCTTAAGCCAATCTCTTTTGAGATATAAAAGAGAGAAGTGAGCAGAGATACATGGGAACCTCAAACCACCAAGAAAGAAGGGCTGGGAGCACAGTGTGTCATTTGGACTTCAGGTTCCTGTGCTGATATGCTCCGAGACCAAGGGAAGACTGATGCATCACAAGGACCTTCCTCCAGAGCCGACAGAGACAGAAAGCCTTCTACTGAAGCCTAGGCCCTGAATTTGGACTTGTAGCCTACAGGACTGTGAGAAAATAAACTTCTCTTTGTTAAAACCATCCACTTGTGGTAATTCTGTTATAGCAGCACTAGATGACTAAGACAACTATTTTAGTGATAAAGTTGAACCACTACTGGAAGCACATTTGCATTTATCTCTTCTTGTCTTAGTTAATAAACCCTGTGCAGAGTACAACCTTAATTATTAGTCCTTCCAAGCTTCCAAAAAATTATCAACTTAAAATAAAGTAATAAGGACTTCTGGGCAACACTGCACTATAGTCAGAAGCACCATGCTGTCCCTACACAGAAAAGATCCAAAAAACTAAGTCAAACAGAGTCACACATCAGTCCTGAAACCCTAAGCATCAAATGAAGAGATAAAGAACTCAGCTAAGCACCGAATGGAATAAGAAACTGAACGAGAACAGAGAGCGAGGAGAGATACATGCAGAGGGCCCCTAACAGTTACCACAGCACGGATAAACCATCTTGGACTCCTATCGGAGATTGGCAAACAGGGTACGAGAAAGCAGCTTCACAGAGCTTGCAGCAGGAGACAGAACAACTAGTAACCAACAATATACAATTTCCCATCCACCACCCTTCTTCACCCCTGCTAGGCCTCCTCTGCTTCCCGCAGCCACAGTCTCTTGGCTAGGAAGCACCAGCTTCACCCCGGTGTCACTTGGATTCCACCCAACTGCACTGGTTGGCTCCCTGAGTGCCATTTGTTAGCTGCTGGTGTTGCTTTTTTCTGCGTCATTAGATTTCTTCCTTACTTCTCACCACCTCCTCCTCCTTTCTCTCAAATACCTGGCTCCATGGCCATCTTAGCTTCTTCCTGGGGGACTGCAAGGCACCGCTTGACTGTGGAACTGCTTCCCGGCCTGTGCTGGCACACTGGTGGGACACCTGTGGCTTTTTTGTTTGTTTGCTTTCTCTGATTTGTTCTGTTTTGATTTGTTTGTTTGATTGTGTTCTTTTTCTTTGCTCGGCTTGGGAGCCCCTTCTGGCCAGGCAGTGCCACGTGGCTTGGGAGACACTCCCTTACTCTGTGCAAATGCCGAGTGACATTCCTGGGGGAATTTCTTCTTTCTTGTTTTTATTTTTACTTTATTTTATTTTTTGTGTTTTTGTGTTTTTTGTTTGTTTGTTTTCTTCTCACTCTTTTTCCCTTTTTTCTTTATTCATTTCCAGTTTCTCGATTTATTTATTCTTTTTCTTTTATCCTTTTTCTTTCTTTTTTTTTTAATTTCTGTTTTTCTCCATTTCTCAGTCTCTCAACTCTCCACTCCAATAGCAAGCTCCCTTAGCACTCTTTTTTGTTTGTGTGTATGTTTTTGGCTCCTGTTCCTCTCTCTTTTCTCTCCTCTTTCCCATACCCATATTAGCTCCACACATCACAATCTTCCCCCTCTTTCCTGCCTACCTGCACTGTGCACTGAACATCACACCCTCAAGCAGCACAGGCACAGCCTACCAGAACCTGCCCTGCACTGATTCCTGGCCTGCCCTGCCGGCCCTAGTACATGTCACAAACAACCCATCCCAGCAACTCCCCTTCAGCTGGACCTGCCCTGCTGTACCATACTTGAGTGACTGATCTTGCCCATTGGAGAAAGAGGTGAAAATTATTGTGCCCACAGATGAGCAAACAACAAAGAATGCACAGCTCATCTGTTCAGACATAACCAAATAAAACAAAAAAGCAGGACGATACAAACAAACCTACAATCAATAAATGAGGAAAATAACTACCGCATACCCCACAGACAGCAGATGATATCAAAACATATACAAAAACAAGACAGGATGGTACCGGTAGGTGTCCAAAATAAAATACCAGATGACATTCCAGTAGAAGAAAAGGCATTAGAACTACCTGATAGGGAATTCAAATCTCTAATATTCAGAATTATCCAAGAGTTGAAGCAAAAATCAGACAAAAATGAGAAAAAAATAGACAAATTCATAGAATAGGAAGACAAATTCGTGGAAAATACAGACAAAAAATGGAAGAATTCAAGAAAATAATATAGGAACAAAATGCTAAAATAAATTCATAACTAGAAATCACACAAAAACTACAATTAGAAATCTAAAAGATAAACAACAAGATTTCAGAATTGGACAGTGTCAGAAAGGCTGAGGAATAGGTTTGAAATGATGGAAGACAGGATCAGCGAAATTGAAGACAAACACTTGGATACAACTCTGTCCAAGGAAAAATCAGAAAAAAACAATGAAGAAAAATGAAGAAACCCTGAGAATTATGTGGGATACAATCAAAAGCAAAAATCTTCCAGATCAGAGTTCCAGAACAGGGGGAGAAAACAGAAAACACAGAGAGGATCATTGAAGAATTGCTGACAGAAAACTTTCCCAGTATCATGAAAGATGAAAAGCTGACCATCCGAGAAGCTCAATGAACCCCATATAGGTTAGACCTCAAAAGAAAATCACCAAGGCATATCATAATCACACTCCGCTAAAACCAAAGACGAACAAAGAATCCTGAGAGCAGCTTGAGAAAAACAAAGTCACATGTAGAGGAGAAAAAATAAGACTAAGCTTGGATTATCTGGCAGAAACCATGCAGGCAAGAAGGCAATGGATGGCATATATAAAACCTTGAAAGAAAAAAATTGTCAGCCAAGAATAATATATCCTGCAAATTCTCATTCAAATATGACGGTGAAATTAGGTCATTTCCAGATAAACAAAAATTAACGGACTATGTAAAAACCAAACCAAACTTTCAAGACTTGTTAAAGGGAGTCCTTTGACCTGAGAACAAACAACATCAGACCAAAGGATGAATCTAAGACACAGGATTGTACTAGCCAGATACCAACCTAGGAAATGAACTCTTAAGGACTATCCAAAACTGAAAGAATTACAACAGGGAACCAGAGAGGTTAATCTGTAAATGACAACACCATCAGAACAATAAAAGAGGGAATAAACGGTGTAGGTATAGAACCTTCAAATGGAGAGGAAGGCAGGGCAATACCAAGTAATAATAGACTGGTTCAAAACTAGGACGATAAGGGTAAATTTCAAGGTAACCACAAAGACAGTTAACAAACGTAGTCATCAAAATAAAGAAGAAAAACGTAAAGTCTCAGTAAAAACAAAACCTATGAAAACAAAAGAAATGAAAAAAATCCACAAACAAAAGGAATTTAGCACAGGAGAGTGAGAGGAACAAAGAAAATGTCAGCACCACAAAAAAAAGCACTACAAAATGACAGCAATAAACTCACATCTATCTGTAATTACACTGAAAGTAAATGGCCCAAATGAGATGGACAGTGACAGAATGGATTAAAAAACAGGATCCATTAATATACTGCCTAAAAGAGACACACCTTAGAAACAAAGATGCAAATTTATTAAAAATCAAAGGATGGAAAACAATATATCAAGAAAAGAGCTACCAAAAAAGAGCAGGAGTGGCAATACTAATCTCAGATAAAGCAGACTTTAAAACAAAATCCACCATAAAAGACAAAACAGGACACTATATAATGATTACGGGGACAATCCATCATGAAGACATAACCATAATAAACATCTACGCACCCAATGACAGGGCTCCCAAATACATAAAACAAACTCTAACAACATGGATTAAACTGGAGGACATTATGCTGAGTGAAATAAGTCAATCACAAAAGGAAAATTATTGTATGAGACCTCTGCTGTAAAAACTCATGTAAAAGTTTACACACAAAAAGAAACAATCTTTGCTGGTTACGACAGATGAGAGGGGTGGGGGGGGAACTAAATAGACAATAGATAAGTGGTAACTTTGGTGAAGGGTAAGACAGTACACAATACTGGGGAAGCCAGCACAACTTGTACAAGGAAAGGTCATAGAAGCTCCATAGACACATTCAAACTCCCTGAGGGACTGAATTGCTGGGCAGAGAGCTATGGGGACCATGATCTCAGGAAACATCTAGCACAATTGGCATAATACAGTTTATAAAGACAACGTTCTACATTCTACCTTGGTGAGTAGCGTCTGGGGTCTTAAAAACCTGTGAGCAGCCATCTAAGATATTCCACTGGTCTCACCCCTTCGGGAGTAAGGGAGAATGAAGAGAACAGGATACAAGGAAAAGATTAGTCCAAAGGCTTAATGGACCACAGCTACCACGGCCTCCACCAGACTGAATCCAGTACAGCTAGATGGTGCCTGGCTACCACCACTGACTGCTCTGACCGGGATCACAATAGAAGGTCCTGGACAGAGCTGGAGGAGGATGTAGAATAAAATTCTAAACCACAAAAAAAGACCAGATTTACTGGCCTGACAGACTGGAGAAACCTTGAGATTATGGCCCCCAGACACCCTTTTAGTTCAGACGTGAAGTCACTCCCGAGGTTCACTGTTCAGCTGGGGATTGGACAGCCCCATAAAACAAAATGGGACTAATGAGGCACAGCAGTCCAGGGACAAGGACTAGAAGACAGGAGGGGACAAGAAAGCTGGCAATAAGGAACCCAAGGTTGAGAAGGGACAGTGTTGACATGCCGTGGGGTTGTTAACCATTGTCATAGGGAAATACGTGTACTAACCGTTTAATGAGAAACTATTTGTTCTGTAAACCTTCATCTAAGGTGCCAAGAAAAAAAAAGAATTATCTATTTGAGATCAAATTGACAACAGCAACTCAAAAGTTTTGATGGGAAGCCTAGGGGACAGTGAGTTGAAGATAATGGTGATGGAATAATTTGGAAAATGATAGTGAGAACAGCAGCACAACTGGAAGAATGTAATCGATGTCCCTGAATTGTACATGTAGAAATTTCTGAAATGGTGTATCTTTGGTTATGTATATTTTCAGCAAAAAAAAAGGTCCTCCAAGTTCGAGAAGGGAGAGTGTTGATGTGTCATGGGGTTGTTAACCAATGTCATAAAACAATATGTGTACTGACTGTTTAATGAGAAACTATTTGTTCTATAAACCTTCACCTAAAGTACAATCAAAAAATTAAAAAACGAAAAATAAAATAATAAATCATTACTTAAATTAAGCAAGCCAAGGATGGTAGGCCTAATATTTATTTGAAATTTACTTTAGCTATTTCTCCATTGTTCCAATCCTACAGTTTGTTTGTTCTCTCTGTCACAATGGATTATACCTCAACATAAAGAAAAAACAAAAATTCTACAACTGGACCAATAAGCAACATCATGATAAACAGAGAAAAGATTGAGGTTGTCAAGGATTTCATTTTATTTGGATCCACAATCAACACCCATTGAAGAAACAGTTAAGATTTCAAAAATAGAGTTTCTCCAGAATCTGGGAAAACTCTTGGCTGCAGTATGAGAGACAATAAATTCCTACCAGACTAGGAAGAAAAAGCTGGTGGTATTAACTATCCATAAAAATAAAAAGCTAGGTTCTTGGGAACAGTTAATTGGACAGAATGGTAAATCAGGAAAGCATACCAGGAGATTCACCCCTAGGGTGCATTCTTCAACATTGGCAATTTTTTCCTTATGATCAATTAAAGAAAAAGAAACTCATATTTTTCTGCAACACTGCTTGGCCTCAGTATACCCTCACTGACCAGGAGAAGCAGCCTTTGTACAGGTGTCTGAATTTTAATAGTATTTTATAGCTAGACTTATTTTGCAAGAGGGAGGAAAAATGAGATGAAATCCCCTACGTACAAGCCTTTATGGCCCTCTACCAGAATAAGGGGCTACAAACAAAATGCAAATTGACCAGCATAGCTCTAGCTACCGAAGCTCAATCTAAAAGCCTCCAAATGAATCTGCAGAACCAGATCTTTTGGAGGATTCCCTCTTAAATAGAGGTCCGGTGCTGACCTTGCCAATGTCTGCCTGAACCTCCAGCATACCTCCCTCCCAGCTCCCCTTCCCCTGCTGTTTCTGTTCCCATCCTCAACATTCCTTCTGCTCCCTCTTCCCTTATTCCTAATTCAGGACCCCCAGCCTCTTTGATGACTGGTCCCAGAGAGATTTCCTCTACCCCTATTGTCCTCCATCCTCACAACATTTAACCCCCCCCCCCTCAGAATCTAAAAAGGCCTCAGGGGGGCTGTACCCCCTGCAAGAGGTGGTGGATGGACAGGGCAGGGTCATCTGGGTACAGGTCCCCTTCTATGTTTCAGATTTAAGTGTGCATAAAGAGAAACTGGGTAAGTTTTCAGAAGACTCAGAGAAATTTGGAGAGAAATTTGTTAAGCTTAGTCTTAACTTTGTTCTCGGTTGGCAGGATGTGATAGTAGTTCTGACCACCTGTTGTTCTACTGATGAGAAGAATAGAATACTAGCTAAGGCAAGAGAGCATGCTGACAGCTTTTTCCCCCACCAACCCCAAGCACAATATTTTGAAGCCAGGGGATGAGGCAGTTCCTGGACCGATCCACAGTCAGTTTACCAGGACCAACTGGATTGGGCAAGAATAAAACATTTTATAACCTGTGTGGTTCAGGGAATGAAAAAGTGTGTCCATAAGCTAGTTAACTATTTAAAGGTCAAGGAAATAACCCAAGGGAAAGATGAGAACCCTGTGGCATTCTTGGATAGGCTGACAGAGAACTTTAAGAAATTTACTAACATAGACCCTGAGACACCAGAGGCTGTCCCTCTGCTAGGTCCATATTTTGTAACCCAGAGTGCCCCAGACATTAGAAGGAAACTTCAAAAGTTAGAAGCTGGCCCCCAGACCCTGTTGTCTAAATTAGTGGAGGAAGCCTTTAAGGTTTTTAATAATAGAGATAAGGCACAAGAAAATAGAAAGGATAGGAGGATAGAAAGAAAGGCCCAGTTGTTGGCTGCAGTTATTCAGGGGCCATCTCGAAGTAACTCCCAGGGGCCTGGGCCATCACAGATAAGCTGCCAGACTGACAGACCTTGGAGCCGCCCTTCAGGACCTCCAGCAAAGCTGGGGCACCAACAGTGTGTATCTTGCAAAAAAGAGGGACACTGGAGACAGGAGTGCCCAGACCATCCTCGATCGGGAACTCCAGGATGCTACCCTAATCATGACCTCAAGTTGCAGTTGCCACAGCTTTCTGAGTGACAAGACCCAGAGGACAGCCGGCTCCCATGAAATGACAGCTGATCTCCATTACGCCTGTGGAATCTCGGGTAACTTTCGACGTGTCAGGTAGGAAAACTGAATTTTTACTTGATATGGGAGCTGCCTACTCTGTCTTAAACAAACCTACTGGTAAGCTCTCTAATTGAGATTGTGTGATAATGGGGGTCTCAGGGCAGTCCCAGACTAAGAAGATTACCTTCCTCTTATCTTGTGAGGTAGGTACATGCATCCTATTTCACTCTTTCCTATATGCACCCAAGTGTCCCTCCCTTTGCTCTGTAGGGATCTGTTAACCAAATTAGAGGCTACTGTTTTTCTCTAGGGATCAAGTCACTGTAGAAAGTGATAGAAGTCAAGAGGCAGGACTCCTAGGGTTCCTTGAGATAGGGAGTTCTACACAAAGGACATCTAACATCTCTCAGTATATTTTAACCAAAGTGAACCCATTAGTTTGGAATGTAAACCAACAAGGAAGGGCCAACAATGCTAATCCTGTCTGGGTTGAACTAAAACCTGGAGCTGCTCTCCCTTGGTGCAAGCAATATCCACTTAAGCCAGAGGCAAGAGCTGGAATTAAACCAGTGTTCGAAAAGCTCCACAGACAAGGACTTATTGAGCCTTGCCAGTCCCCTTACAACACTCCCATTTTACCTGTCAGGAAGCCTAATGGAGAATACCGCTTTGTGCAAGATTTAAGAGCAATAAATAAGGTTGTAGTAACAATTCATCTGCTGGTCCCCAAACCATATACTCTGCTTACCCACTGCTGCTGTTACCTACTTTACTGTACTAGATTTAAAGGATGTTTTCTTTTGTGTACCCCTGCACCCATATTCCCAAGAATTATTTGCCTTTGAATGGGAGGACCCAGATACTAGAGCAAAAACACAGTTTAAATGGACAGTCCTTCCCCAAGATTTCAAAAACTCTCCCCACGTGTTTGGTTCAACCTTGGCTGAAGACCTTCGGGATTTAAAGCTGAAAAAAGGAATATTACTCCAGTATGTAGATGATTTATTGATAGCTAGTTAAGACCAAGATAGCTCAGACAAGAATACTAGAGACCCTAAATAATTTGACAAATCGAGGTTACAGGGTTTCTCTGGAAAAGGCCCAGATTACACAAAAAGAAGTGAAATATTTAGTGTTTCAGCTTTCTCCTGGTTTCTGACAACTACTGCCTGAGAGAAAACTTGCCATAACTTCCCTTCCAGCTCCCACCATGTGCAAACAATTACAAGGCTTCTTAGGTATGGCCAGATTTTGTAGAATCTGGATACCCAACTTTGGGCTAATAGCAAAACCTTTATAAAAGGGGAAGCAAGTCAACCCTTAGAATGTACTCAAGAATGCCAAACAGCATTTGAAACCATTCAACTAGAGTTGGGTAGAGCCCCTGTATTAGGCCTTCCAGACTTAATGAAACCTTTCAGACTATATGTTCATGAGAGACAGGGACAGGCCTTTGGAGTACTCACGCAACAGACTGGCCCTCTTACTAGACCAGTTGCCTATATCTGTAAACAATTAGACCCAGTAGCACGAGGTTGGCGGCCTACTTGCAAGCAGTCGTAGCCACTGCAATCCTTGTTAAAGAAGCATCCAAATTTACTTTGTGATAACCTATGGAGGTGTTGACACCCCATCAGGTTCAGACTCTTTTAGAAGTTAAAGGAGGGAATTGGCTTTCGGGAGGCAGGATACCCAATACCAGGCCATATTATTAGATTCTCTTGAAGTGACATTAAAGGTTTGTCAAGTTTTAAATGCTGCCACATTCTTACCTGCTACGATCTCCAAAGACCACAAGCTAGCCCATATCTGTACTGAAACAATAGACCAAGTTTATTCCAGTAGGCCTGATCTGAAAGACAGTCCTTTAGAGAATGCAGATGAGGATTGGTTCACTGATGGAAGTAGTTTCGTAGAATGAGGTATTCGCAAAGCAGGATATCCCATAGTGAGTTTACATAACATTATAGAAGCCCAACCTTTACCTCCCCAAACCTCTGCACAAAAAGCTGAGCTTGTTGCCCTCACTCAAGCACTACAGTTAGAAAAAAAAAAAGAGAGAGAATTAACATATATAAGATTCTAAATACTCCATCATCCACGCTCATGGGGCTATTTGGAAAGAAAGGGCATTAAACTCAAAGGACTCATCCATTAGATATGGTAGTCTCATTTTGGAACTTCTAGAGGCAGTACAACAATCTGCTGAAGTGGCTGTTACACACTGTAGGGCACATTAAAAAGAGAACACCCTAGTTTCATGGGAGTAACAGCAAAGCAGATGCTGTAGCTAAGAAAGCAGCTTGAGTACAGTCTCCAGTAACTCAGATGGCTCTCATTCCTGACATTAGTCTTTCAACCCTTAAACCCCAGTACCACTCAGAAGATATTCAGGATGCAGAAACTCAGGGATTTGAGAAACAGATTGATGGTTGGTATCAGAATGAAAATAAGAGGGTCTACATCCCTGGCAGCCAACTCTGGAAAGTGGTTAAGGTGGCCCATGAGGCCAGTCATTATGGCCAAGAGATGTTGCATCTTCAGCTTAAAACTCTAATACAGGGAAGGAACCTGAAAAAGGTAATACAACAGGTTTCTAAAAGATGTGAGATATGTTTAAGAAACAATTCAAACACTCACCCCATACCTCCTCCCTTGATAAAACCTGTACAACATCAGGGAACATACCCAGGGGAGGATTGGCAAACAGATTTTACGGTGATGCCTCCATGCCAAGGATTCAAATACCTGTTGGTTTTCATAGGCACCTTCACAGGACGGGTAGAGGCCTTTCCTGCCAGGACTGAGAAGGCTACCAAAGTATTCAAATGACTTCTAAAAGAAATTATACCCAGGTTCAGTCTGCCTCGGTCCCTCCATAGTGACAATGGCCCTGCCTTTATGACTAAGATAACTCAGAGTTTATCCCAATCCTTAAACATCACATATAGGCTCCACTCAGTGTGGAGACCTCAGTCCTCAGGAAAAGTTGAGAGAAGGAACCAAACTCGAAAAAGGACCCTTGCAAAATTATGCCAAGAAACTCAAGAAATCTGGATTAAAATGTTACCCATTGCTCTGATTAGGGCATGGGCCACCACCAGAGGGCCTCTAAAGCTAAGCGCATTTAAATTGACTTATGGAAGACATTTTCTCAAGGTAGATGAACTTTTAGATCAAGAGACACAACAAACATTAAAATATATCATTAATCTGGGAGAGGTACAGAAAGCACTCCAAGACTATGGCAACCAGATACTCCCCGAACCTACAAAAGGTGACTTACTCAATTTCCTGCCAGGAGACTTAAAGACTAGGTGAGAAGGGAGTGCAGGAGACCAACCGACTGAAAAATGGGTGGGCCCATACCAAGTATTATTAACAACCCCCTCTGCTGTCAGGTTAGAATGAGTCACTCCATGGGTCCATCAGTCCCAGGTCAAGCATATTTCTCCACCTGGACAGCCTGACGAACTCCCTACAAGCCAAGATTCCTACACCAGTGAACCAGTTGAACGCTTCAAGTGGCTGTTTAAAAGACAGAACAAGGATCCATAGATAAGTATCATGAAAATAAGTATAGAGGAAATACTAGGAATTGTCTTCACCGTGGCCATTTTCTTAATCTTTATTTTAGCTGCAGCCTGTGTCATTCCCCCTTTTGGACCAATTTATGCACCTTAGTGTATGCTTTAATGAGTCAGTGCTGACACTAGGTGTGGTAGAAATCACCATCCAGTATTAACAGGGAAGTCCTAGTTGGAAACTCCTTATCCTTCTTAACATGGCCACAGCAAGCTTAGCTGCTCCATTAACCCATTCAGCTTATCATCCAGTAATGCCAACTATTTAATTAATGCTTCCCAAGCCATTGTTTCAGGAAACAATTTAACACATTGCTGGATCTGCTATCAGACCCCAACAACTGTTGAATAGGAAGCCCAGATCCCTTGGGTACTGTCCACCCCCATACACAATATTAACTAAACAGCCTTTGGAACAGCTTTTGGTACAAAGCAACCCCTTCCTATAACTCCATTTCAAGTATCTCCCATACCTGTACTTAGTGAAAGTAACTGCTGCTTCAAAATTTGGGACTTGCTAATGTGGATCAACTTTGTTTCCAAACTAGTACAGGTCCCCCAAGTGTCCTGGGAATGCCTTTCCCTTCACATGATGGTTAACGGCCCCCAAGAGGCAACAACCCAGTGCCTCCAAAGGAAAAATGATAATTTTACTAATTTAAGGAATAAGGTCAATAAATTCCAGAACAAAAATAAAATATACCCATTAGGAACCTATCCTGGTTGCAACCCACCGAACGCAGTCAATGTTACGCTATTACCACTTCAAGAGTCCTGGCTAAAACCGATCCTTAATCATACTAGTTTGTTTAACAGTTCAACAGGTATTATCTATGTGTGTCTCCCAAAAGGATTGATGTTCCTTTGTGGCAACACTGCACTAGCATGCATCAAGCAGTTACATGAAAATTGAATAGGTACCATTGGATTTGCTCATCCCAACCCAGACCGTCAAATATACAGGGCCCCTAATTGGGTAGAAAAAGGAATAGGGCTAATAATAGCAGGGATAGCAGCCCTCATTGGAATTATTGCAGGAAACACAGCCGGGTTCCTGTATCAGGGATCAGTAATATCAAACATCACTGCAATCAGGAAGACAGTAGCCCAAAATTGAGGGGAAGGAATTAGAGCCCTCAACCTAGCCCTAAATTCACTGGCCAAAGTAGTCTTAGATCATTGAATCGCTCTGGATTTTCTTCTGGCCGCGCAAGTGGGAGTCTGCGCAGTTGCCAACACTAGCTGTTATACCTATGTCAATACTACAGGACAGGTAGAAATTAGGGCAAAAAATCTACTTGACCAGGCTGAGTGGTTTCATAAGTTTAACCAAGGAGCAGAAGCCCAAGACATATGGCAAGCAGTAAAAAATGTGCTTCCCTCTGTCACATGGGACCCTTTTTGTTTGCTATTTTACTATTGCTCCTCTTCAGACCCTGTTTATTCAACTTGTTGGTCAAATTAATTACTTCCAGACTTCAAAAGTTTCACCTTCAGGGACTCAGGCAGACATGGCTGTGGCAGCATGCTTGTCCATTTTTCCATTCTCACCTATTCTGTAATATTCTTTGGACTCAGGTAGACATGGCTCTGGCAGCATGGTTGTCCGATTCCCACTTCTGCCCTTTTGAATACATGCCAAATAAAACTTTCTTTTTGCTTTACTAAACTTTGTGATGTTTTTCCCCTACAACAGTTAATGGCATAGTCGTCAAGGATCTGAAACTACGAATCCAGTCAACCTCGGAGAGACCTGGACTGCGGAGTAGAAGCCGGCAAAGAAAGCTCCTATCTTCTGGACCCACGTGTTCCCACTCCATGCTCCTTTGATATTGACAGGGTGAGAGCTCTCGTAAAATGAACCTTTGCTTATTCTTTGTTGTTCTCTTTCTCAAGTTTTCTTAAGTTTTTTTTGGTATATTTGTTTGAAAAACCGGTTGATTGATTAAGGAGAATCTTTCTTAGATTTTTGCTTGATCGTTAAGAGTGACATTTAGTAACTCTTTAAGTGAACTATAGTTTAGGCTTGGATTCGGGTATTTGAAGAGGTCATTCTATTTTCAAAGAGCTTTGAGTCACTATAAACCACAAAATTCGGGGCTTTTCGTGGCTCAGAGAAAACCTGGAAAATAGTGCTCTGCTTTGCCAAATTCGCAGGGAGAGGTGGCAGCTCTTGCCTGTTTGGCCAGATTCTCAGGGGGAGGTGGCAGCTCCTGACCTGTTTTGATATTTAAGGGAGAAGTGGTAGTTCTGTACCTGTTTTTTTGCATTGAATTGAGTCGATCTTACCAAATATTGCTATATACACTTAAAGAAACCAAGATCCTCATATCCTTGTTTTGTGTGGTATTATCTGGTGAGTTTATGTGGTCTTTCTGTCTCCTTTTGTTCTAAGAGCTTGCTTCTGGTCTAGAGCATTGTGTCTAAGTCTGTCTTATATTAGATTGGTGGCTATGGCTAAGAATTGCTGTTTTTTGTAAGGCTAGTCATAGAACCTCAGTTCTTTCTTTGTCCAGAAAAAACTGTGTCTTTTGTCTGTCTTATGATTTAGATTTTTAATAGCTACTTGGAGAAATTTTCATATAAATTGGACTATTTGAAAAGTACACTAAGATCTTTATGTTTTATACTATGTCACTCTTAAAAACAAAACCTTTCTAAGTAACTTAAGCTAGATATGAAATGTGTTTTATTTAAGGAAAAAGGATAGTTTTGTCTTAAAGTAAAAGTAGCAGTTCCAGAACAGTAAAAAAGAAAGAAATCAGCTATCTTTTGTCTTTCAAAATGCCTCCATCAACTTAAACATATGTAAACGTCTTCCATGAGTCAAGAGAGTGAGGGCTGGTACTATCAGGGCTCCCCAGCTCCTGTCTCCAAGGTCATGTAGCTCCAGGGAAGCTTTTGAAAGACCCTTCCTTTCCAGCTAGGTGGAGACTTTTTTATGACAAAAGATAAGAAAAATTGCTGCTTTGCTATAGTTATCAGAAATTGGGTAGATCCTAATCATAAAACTGTAAACAAGTTCACCCTATTATAGGGGAACTTTAAGAAGTCAAAAAAAAAAAAAATAGAAATCTCAATGAGACACACCTGAAATGGCCTGGAAAAATGTTTCCAGCAGTAGCAAAACACTTAAGGTTATATCCGTATCAATGAATTGGTCAAGTGAGCAGAGACTTTGTGATCTCCAAAGCCAGTTGATACAATCTTTAACGGCTAAAATTAGATTGGGAAAAATACGAGAAGTAGTAAAAGTTGAATGAAATCTTAGAATATTTAAATAGACTTTTGCTTCAACAACAGTTATGTTTTATGGTATACAGGCCTAAAATAATTCCAAAGACATTTTAGGTAACTTATTGATGTTAAATTGAGTTAATAGATATTTGTCATAATTTAAGCTTATATACTTTGGCTTTTTATGCCACAAGAAAAAGGATAGACAGATACATATATTTAAGTCTGCTAATGAGCGTTCATTTTTGCCATTTAAAGGGATACACTATAAGAGGTATGCAACAAAGGCAACGTTTAAGAGGTTTATTGAAAAAGAAATTTATTTGATATGGTCAAGTTTCATCTGTCTGACTAAAGTTTAATGGTTTAATTTATGAGATTTTTAGGAGTTTTAATGTTAAGTAGCATATAAAACAAAGAATTGGGTTTCTCTGTTGAAGTAGCAAATTTTTTTTTTTAATTTGAGTTAAAGGGTTAATTTATTCTTTGTGTAATCTGCCTGGAAGACAAAGATTTGGCCTCTCACTAGAATAAGATTCCTGAGTCTGAATACTAAGCTGCATGGCTTTTAGAAAAGAAAGCTAAGGTTTTTACTTTAAGATCTTTGGTTAAATAACTTAAGTATTGTTTCACAGTGACCTATAATATTATTATTTCTTTACTGTTAACTTTGTCCCAACTTTATCTTTTTGAATCTAGCATCATCAAAGCCAATGGTTTGATTGGGGAATTCACATCATTTACCTATGAAGTTTTTTTTTATTACTATTCAGGTATTTAGAGATTTGATAATCTTGGTATATTTTTGGTATATCCTGACTATATGGTGTTTTGTCTCAAAATTATTATGCCTTATATCTGAAACTCTTTGAATATGGTTAATGGCTATATTTAGAAATATTTTTATCTAAAGTTTTTTTTAACTGATTTTATTTGGCCTTTACATTATGCTTATAATTAATTTCTATCAGGTCTTTCACTATTAAGAATATTATGTTTATGAATTAATCATGGCCATATTAAGTTTTGTCATCTGCAGATAAGTTTTTACTTTGCTGCTTTGCTGGAAAAGTTTGACCAAAATATAGCAACAAAAAGATGGACTATATTGGACTTGCTAAAAAGACTGACTAGACTGAATAAAATTTCCAGAACTCCTATGCAGAAGCTGATGATTTCATAGACTGCGGCTGATCCAGAATCACGTGGAACAGAAATTAACTACATAAGACTGAGTAAACGAAAGGAAACTATGTTTTTTTTTTTTTTAAATATTGCTGATGTTTTAAGGTCCTACTTTCTGGATATAAGAAACTATTTTCCTTTCTCCTTAATTATCTAACTAATGGGTTTAGATTTTGTAACTCTTGAATTAGAAGTTCCTGTTGGTAAACGTAGCAAAGTTGTAAGTATCATAACCAGAGAAGTACTTGAAATTTGAGCTATGATTTTACAAAATAGAACAGCATTAGATTACCTGTTAGTCTCTTAAAAAACAGTTTTGTGCTTTAATAGATCAATGTTGCTGTATTTATATTAATACTCAATCTGAGGTTTTGCAGAATGTAGTTGCTGTTGAGGCACATGAAAAGCAGTTACAGACGCTGCTTATGTAGAGACAAACACCTCACGAGATTTGTTTCCTTGGTTCAAAGACCTTAGGGTCATGGTTTCATTGGTTATTTCAGACAATTGCCTAATATAATTGTTAGTGTTTCTGTTTTATTTCCTAGTTTGCTGTATGGTGCCTGGGATCTTAAAAACCAGATGATGTCCAATTACCATTTATTGAACATTTTTGATAAAAGATTCTATAGCAAGATCATGATCCAAAGGAAAGAATGATGAGAGAGTTGTATGCAATTCTCCTGGAATCCAGATTTCTAGTTTTCATGGAGGTTGAGCTAACCCACACAGGCTATTGTCTTTGGGTATCCTTTTAAACCTCAAGCTTTGAGAAAAAAACTGGTTCCTGAAGCCACTTTGAGTCAAACAATGGTCCAGATAAAGTAGTAAGACCATTTTGCCCTGGGCATTGTGCTTTTTTTTGAAGAATTCAGTCTGTTTTAGGAAATTAACTTCAAAGATCAGACTGAGAGTTATGTTTAGGGTAAATTAGTAATTAGTTTAATCAGTCTTTAAGACAATGTTGTATGAAATACCTGTCTAATGTTTGTAATCAAACTTTCACCCTCTTACGATGCAGAAAATTACGTATCTTAAAGAAACCAGATTCTCAGAGGAGCTCGACCTCGAGGCTCAGACTCCGTTTTGTCTTTGGTTCCATTTCTGTTTCTGAGAAAGTGACTCATGACTGTTAATAGGTAAACCAAGGAGGGGCAGCTTGCCCTTGGGAAGAACACTTAGTATGTTTTAAACAGACTAACTGAAGACCTCCAACATGAGAGGTCCGTCCTGTGTTATCTTGCTAGCCATTAGTTCTCTAATGAAACCTTGTTGTCACATGTAAATTTTTCTGTTTCTTCTAGACAAATTTTGAGTGCTCTTTAAGGATATATGCTTCTGTGTGATAGATCCAACTATACTAATTTAGATGATCCTTTCCCAACTGATAGTGAATTTACATGGGCAATCTTGTTTAAATTACTGACGAATGCATGGACAATGCACTTCGGAAACTTTAGGATTATCTTTACTCATAGTAACAATGCTAGCAAATACTGGAAAGGTAATGTTAAATTGTTATGCATTGTAAAATGAAAGTCAGAAGAAAACCCATTGGTCCAACACTCAGGATATTGTTGGTAGCTTTAATTCCTACTCATGGTATAGTTGAATTGGAGAAAACTTTAAGAAAATTTGTCAGTCACTATGGGACAAATAACCTATGAGATGGAAGCACAACAGTGAGCTCTGATCTCATAAGCCAAGGTGACATAACAAAATAGCCTTAGATCTTTTTTATTAGTGTAGTCTGTGCTGTAGACAAGATATACATAGACAGGAAGCTACTTGGTTACACATTGTCACACTCTTACAAACACCAGATTTGTTTGGTTGCTTACCATCAGGAATAAATACTTGGGCTAGATCACTATTACAAGGAATAATAATATTCTTAGTCTACATCCTGATAGTACTAGGTATAATAAAATTTATCCTCTATTGTCTTACACACGTAAAAGGCAAAAGAAGGCCTCGGGCTAAAATGTTGATGTACATTGAGTCTGCTCACTCTGGCAATGTGATTGATGGGAGCATCACTCTTACTTAATAACCTGGTGAAGAACCAGATGGTATCCGGTGGAAAACCAGCACCATGAGTTTAAAGAGCCTGCCATGGTCGCCATCTAGGAGCTCAACTAAGTCCAGGTATTGATATTCGATGTGTTATCTCCAATCTCTGATCAAAAGGAGGGAATGATTTAGAAATAATATTTGGAATCATTGTTCCCTGACCATGAGCATGGAGAAATGTGACCCAGCTGGAGCTGGGCTCAGGAGGGCTCACAAGGACTGGCAAGGACACATCAACTGGGCCCTGAGGTATAAAGACAATAGCTAAGATAATCTTGGAAAACATCTTTTAGGGAAACTCTCACATAAAGCCCATCAAACACAACACAAAAGACTTTCCACTCTTATCTTTTTCTATTAGCATTTAGTGAATAGGAATTTGTTGGACCAATAAAGACCTTCTTGACTTTCGTAACTGAAACCCGTACCAATGATTGTTAAGAAACATGATTTAAAATGTAAGATTACAATTTCTAGTCAATCAGTGAAAAGGTGATGATTTCAAGGATTCTACCCATTTTGTGATGTTGATATGTACTGATGATTCTGTAACCTTTGGACTCGGGCAGACATCGGTGTGGCAGCAGGCTTGTCCATTTTTCCATTCTCACTTATTCTGTAATATTCTTTGGACTCAGGCAGACATGGCTCTAGAAGCATGCTTGTCCATTTTCCCACTTTTGTCTGTTCTGTGATATTTCCTTGGACTCGGGCAGACATGGCTCTGGCAGCATGGTTATCTGATTCCCACTTCTGCCTTTTTGAATATAGGCCGAATAAAACTTTCTTTTTGCTTTAAAAAACAAAAAGTTTCACCTTCAGATGATGGTTGCTTAAGGATTCCAACCAATTCCATGCCAAGATCAAGAGGAAACACAGCCACCCTATGAAGGGCCTTTTGAGATGCATAGAAAATACAGTAGTTCAGCTCAGGCAGCAAAAGAATTCCACTCCTCTGATCAATAGAACCCTACATCCCTTATCAGCAGGAAGCAGCTTCCGAAGAAGAGACTTCTGTCCCTAAACCCCTCAAGAATGAGGAGTGTGAATTTCTCGGGGGTGGAGTTGAGACCAGCTATGGACAGAAAAGGCCTTAAATGACAAGTTATGTCAGTTAAAAAAATTTTCTAGAAGAATGGTGCAAATGTTGTCTGCTTCCTCCTAATCTGTGCGCTTGTAGCTGTCTCTCAAATCAGCCAATAAGAACCAGAATCCTGCACATGCACAGTAAGAGACCAGGTTCACCATCAGATGGCCTCATTCCATAAGTATTGCCTAGGAACAAAAATCACCGGACATACATCATGGTGTAGTGACCAAGCCCATTTCAGAAGAGAGAAGTCCATCAGCCACTTCCGTGCCCACCTCCTACCCTGACCCCTTTCTGAATATATATGAAGTTAATGGATAAGTATGGCTTCCCCTTTCCCGCATGGTATAAAACTACACCCCTAGCTCTTTGCTGAGAGAGAGGGTGCTTTTGGGGAGGATCCCTTCCTCCTTACTTGCCAAGAGTAATCAATTATGCCTTGCTTTAAATCCGCTTGACTTAGTTATTCTTAACAAGAGTACAGGAGGTGAACCCATTGCGTTCGATAACAATTCTGCATACTCATATAATCTATACATCTATGCACTTATTTAACTCATGACCACTGGGTATTTAAATATACTCTGGTAAGCATGGCACTGTGGCAAGTTTTGGCATGTGCGGGGACAATGCCCTATGCTACTAAAGGAGAAAACAAGCATAATTTTTTTTATTATAATAAATGAGACACAAATAGGTATTATCAGAATCAACTCAAATCTTGCTGCATTATCACTTTAAATGCACTCTGGAAGCCAATCTTTTTCCAACCACTTGAAGGAGCCACAGTTTTCTGGCTACTCTCAAATAGTAAAAGTACTACGATTATTTTGATTGCTAGGAACAATCTCCTTTCAGTAATTAAAACGTTCACTCAATTGCACACATAATTCAATTTAAAGCTTCCCTTCCCCCTCCTTGACTTGCTTCAGGCTGGCAATCCTGTAGTGGGAAATGTGAATGTGGCCAGCTTCTTTATTTCTCTGGCTGGTATATGTTTTGCTTTCTCTAGTCCAAAACCAAAGAGTCAGTTTCTGGCTCCTCCAGGGTGGGAGAGGAGAAGATAAAGGGTAGACAAGGAATTAATTGCTTTTAAGCCTAGCCTCTGGCTGAAGTATATTCTCTACTCTAATTCTTTCCCCTTTAGAGTGCTTTCATGGACTCTTCTGAAAGACATCCTCGGGGGCCTCTAGAGGTAGCTTTTTTGATGTGGGCAATACTGCCAGTTGAACTTGCTTCTTTAAATGTACCTATCAGCTTTTGCTGATGGTTCACTACCAGCTACCTCCTGGCAGGAAGCCCTTCTGGGAGGGTTGCTTTCCTAAAAATGAAATGAATACAAGAAAATTGCCTTCTTACACTATTATATAGTTCTCGGAGTGACAAGTGAGGCAATTAAGCCACAGCTTTCATAATCATTTTAGGTCCTTTCCAAGTACTAGCCTCTAAGCCCCCTTAAAAACTGGGCCAGAGACAAAGATTTCCAATGGTTACCCTAGATTAAGACTGTTTCACTTGGGTTTCTTTGAGGGGGAAGAATTTCCTTCATGGAAACAAGAGGAATTAAGAAAGGTTCAGAAACTTATAAACCATTTCTAAAGAAATCCTCTTCCTTTACCTCATCAAACTACGCTAGTTAATGCTTAGAGATGAACTTTAGTCACTGTTGGCTAAATCATACTTCTGAATATGTTGGTGCTTGCCTGTATTTTTTAGGTTTAGGCCTTTGGGGAATCAGTCATAATTAAGATAGAAAGAGTCCCATTTCAACTTTGTGCTGCAGTACCACTACCTTGGAGTTGCATTTTACAGGGTATTAGGTTCTTCATTCAGCACAAATGAGAATTCAGTAGGGTAAAAGTTACACTTGAAAAGCTGTTATATCATCCACAAAATAAAGTGACTTCCATAGAAAATGTTATCAGTTACTCTAATCTTTCCATAATCAATGTTTCCTTATGAACATCAACTTTTTTTATTCTTTAAGAATATCAGTGAACTATGCAACGAGAAAGAACAACAATGAATCTGTGAAGCATCTCATAACATGGATGAAACTGGAGGACATTATGCTGAGTGAAATAAGTCAATCA